>NC_092335.1:234827500-235082500 GCF_046630445.1 Rutidosis leptorrhynchoides
CATCTAACTGTGGACAACTAGTTGTAGGTTACTAACGAGGACAGCTGACTTAATAAACTTAAAACATCAAAATATATTAAAAGTGTTGTAAATATATTTTGAACATACTTTGATATATATGTATATATTGTTATAGGTTCGTGAATCAACCAGTGGCGAAGTCTTACTTCCCGACGAAGTAAAAATCTGTGAAAGTGAGTTATAGTCCCACTTTTAAAATCTAATATTTTTGGGATGAGAATACATGCAGGTTTTATAAATGATTTACAAAATAGACACAAGTACGTGAAACTACATTCTATGGTTGAATTATCGAAATCGAATATGCCCCTTTTTATTAAGTCTGGTAATCTAAGAATTAGGGAACAGACACCCTAATTGACGCGATTCCTAAAGATAGATCTATTGAGCCTAACAAACCCCATCCAAAGTACCGGATGCTTTAGTACTTCGAAATTTATATCATATCCGAAGGGTGTCCCGGAATGATGGGGATATTCTTATATATGCATCTTGTTAATGTCGGTTACCAGGTGTTCACCATATGAATGATTTTTATCTCTATGTATGTGATGTGTATTGAAATATGAAATCTTGTGGTCTATTATTATGATTTGATATATATAGGTTAAACCTATAACTCACCAACATTTTTGTTGACGTTTTAAGCATGTTTATTCTCAGGTGATTATTAAGAGCTTCCGCTATCGCATACTTAAATAAGGACGAGATTTGGAGTCCATGCTTGTATGATATTGTGTAAAAACTGCATTCAAGAAACTTATTTTGTTGTAACATATTTGTATTGTAAACCATTATGTAATGGTCGTGTGTAAACAGGATATTTTAGATTATCATTATTTGATAATCTACGTAAAGCTTTTTAAACCTTTATTGATGAAATAAAGGTTATGGTTTGTTTTAAAAAGAATGCGGTCTTTGAAAAACGTCTCATATAGAGGTCAAAATCTCGCAACGAAATCAATTAATATGGAACGTTTTTAATCAATAAGAACGGGACATTTCAGTTGGTATCCGAGCGTTGGTCTTAGAGAACCAGAATTTTGCATTAGTGTGTCTTATCGAGTTTGTTAGGATGCATTAGTGAGTCTGGACTTCGACCGTGTTTACTTGAAAAATGATTGCTTAACAAATTTTGTTGGAAACTATATATTTTTAACATGTGAATATTATGTGATATATTAATCTCTTAACGCATTTGATATTATGTGATAGATGTCTACCTCTAGAACAAGTCCCATTGACTCACCTAATAATAATGAAGAGTCAAATGTAAATTGGAATGATTCGTGGACTGATTCACAAGTTCCCGAAGAGGAACCGGAAGAAGAGTCGGAACCGGAAGAAGAATCGGAACCAGAAGAAGAATCGTAATCGGATGAAGAAATAGAACCGGTGGGGGAAATAATAAAATGATTAAGTAAAAGAAAATCCTCAACCAACCGACCAAGGTTAATTATGGTCAATGGTGTTTCCGCTAAGGAAGCAAAATATTGGGAGGATTACCAATTCTCTGATGAATCGGATTCCGACGAGAATTCCAATGATGTTATAGAAATTACCCCAACTGAATTTAAAAAGGCAAAAGAAAATAATAAGGAAAAGGGCATAAAAATAGAGAAATCTAATTCCAACCCCGATGAACTTTATATGTATCGTCAACCCCCGAAGTCCTTAAGTTGTAACAATGACCCGGGAACCTCTAAACCACCAGGTTTTTCTAAACCAATGTGGAAAACGACGGCTCGTATTAGGGGAACATCATATATCCCTAGAAACTTGGCAAAATGAACCAAAACCGAAGAAGAAGAAACAAGCGAGTCGGAATAAGATAGTTGTATTCGTGTGGTGTAATATATGTAATATAATGTGCTTATGCTTTATGATATATGTAAAAATTGCTTGTATTAATAAGTATTTTTTTTTATGAATCTAACTCTTGTCTATTTTACAGTATAAAAAACACAAAATGGATAGACAACCTAATATTTTAAGAGACCTACCCGGAGACATGATTGATGAAATCTTGTCTAGAGTCGGTCAGAATTCTTCAGCACAACTATTTAAGGCGAGATCAGTTTGTAAGACATTCGAAGAACGTTCCAAGAATGCCTTGGTTTATAAAAGGCTTTCGTTCGAAAGATGGGGGATATCACATTGGGAAATTCATAAGTTACGATGTGTTTACTTTGACGCATATATTGCGGGGAACCCAAATGCTATTTTACGCAATGGGTTAAGAAATTATTTTGACTCAATATATCCGAATATTGGACTTCGTGATTTAGAAAAAGTGGCTAACATGCAACATAAAGAAGCATGTTATGCTTACGGATTAGTAATGTTCGCTTCTCACCAAAGTGAGAACAAGAACATCGGGCTACAACTATTAAACAAAATGTTCCCACAAGTGACGGAGTCGGTAATTGGGGTAAGAAATGAGGTTTTTAGATTGTTACGGGACTGTTGGACATTACGTAACCCTCGTCCCTTTGACGACGTTACAACACGCTGTCTTATCAACAGCCATAACGGTTATGTTCCACAAGACCAAGGATGGGAAGTAATCCTAGTAAAACCAGAATGCATGACTTGTTTCTGGACGTATGAATTACGTGTCTTTATTGCCTTTGCTGAACGACTTGTGTACTAGCTAGAATTATCTTCACAACCATCTTGTATCAAATTTATTGTGTGCTATATTTCATGCTATATGTAAAATAAGCAGTATTGTAAGTTTGTAAAATATTGTGTAAAAGTTTGAACGCGAAATATTATTATAATCAGTTTTTCATATAGAATTGTAGTAGTTGAATTGTATATTAGCTACTAAGTATGAACTTAACGGGTAGGTACTACCCGAATTTAAACTTATAAAACGCTAATATGAAGAAAAAGCTTTTATAAATGAGTTCATATTATGCTACGAAATACTATTAACTACTCTTAATATTCTGTATGATTAACTTGTTCCATTTGACTATTTTGAAGAAAATGGCACCGACTACTCGACACACCGTGAATATGAATGAAGAGGAATTCTGTACTTTTCTAGCTTCAAACATAGCCGCAGTACAGGCTGCGCTACATACCAACAATAACCTTGGATCTAGCAGTACAGGAAATCGTGTAGGATGCACCTACAAAGAATTCACTGCCTGCAAACCTTTGGAATTTGATGGAACCGAAGGACCGATCGGATTGAAACGGTGGACCGAGAAGGTCGAATCGGTGTTTGCCATAAGTAAGTGTACTGAAGAGGACAAAGTGAAGTACGCTACGCATACCTTCACAGGTTCTGCGTTAACATGGTGGAATACCTATCTAGAGCAAGTGGGACAAGACGATGCGTACGCACTACCGTGGTCAGCATTCAAGCACTTGATGAACAAGAAGTACCGTCCCAGAACCGAGGTCAATAAGCTCAAGACAGAACTTAGAGGGTTACGAACCCAAGGATTTGATATTACCACGTACGAAAGACGATTCACATAATTGTGCCTATTGTGTCCGGGAGCATTCGAAGATGAGGAAGAGAAGATCGACGCGTTTGTGAAAGGATTACCGGAGAGAATCCAAGAAGATATAAGTTCACACGAGCCCGCCTCCATACAACAGGCATGTAGAAAGGCTCATAAACTAGTGAACCAGATTGAAGAAAGAATTAAAGAATAGACTGCTGAAGAGGCCAATGTGAAGCAAGTCAAAAGAAAGTGGGAGGAAAACGGTGATAAGAATCACCAATACAACAACAACAGCAATTACAACAATAATTGCAACAATTATCCCAACAATCGCAACATCAATCGCAACTACAACAAACGGCCCAACAACAACAACAACAACAACAACAACAACAACAACAACAGCAACTACAACAATCATCCCAACAACAATAATAACCGCAACAATAACAACAACAATCAGAAGCAGCTATGCCAAAGGTGTGAAAAGTATCACTCGGGGTTCTGCACTAAATTTTGCAACAAGTGATGTTTTAGCAGAGTAGTATATAAAATAGCTTATTTTATCATAAAATACTATTAAATACGATACAATTTTACACAAGATATTTATTTATTTATAGAATGGATATACTTAAACCTTGCTACAACACTTATAGGCAGTGTACCTAATCGTACAGTAGTGTAGTTTTTAGTAAGTCCGGTTCGTTCCACGGGGAATCTTTTTAAACAAAGCTTAACGCTATATTAGTTTACTTTTATAAAAATACAAATATATATATATAAGTAATATTATTATTATAAAGGGGGGTTTTTACCGTTTAATGACCGGTTTGTCGATTTTAAAACTTTAGTCACAGTTAAAACCAAATAAATACAAGACTTTAAATTAAAGCATAAAGTAAATAACGAAAATGAAATTGCGAATAATAAAAGTGCGATAAAATAAACTTGCGATAATTAAAAAGTGCGATAATTAAAAGTGAAATTAAATACAATAACAATAAAAATGCGATAATTAGAAGTGCAATTAAATATAAAATAAAGGAAATTAAATATGAAATAAAAGAATTATGCTTATTTAAACTTCCGTAATCATGATGTTTGACGTGTTGATTTTAGTTTTATGCCCATGGGTTAATTGTCCTTTGTCCTGGATTATTTAATATGTCCATACGGATTTGTCCATAATAGTCCATCAGTCATAAATATAAAGAGCGAAAGCCTTCGTCAAATTATTCTTATTCCCGAAGTCAAATATTCCAACTAATTGGGGATTCAAATTGTAACAAGGTTTTAATACTTTGTTTAATGAATACACCAGGTTATCGACTGCGTGTAAACCAAGGTTTTACTACTTTGTTAACAATTACACCAATTACCCTTGAATGTAATTCACCCCTGTTTCAACAAGTCTATTAACTATTAATCCAGTTCCGTATCCGGTAAAATGAATAATTATTGGTATTTATAGATACCCCGCCCACCGTACCCAGTCAAGCGTATGTGGTTATATATAAATACGTCGAATTATAAGTTTGTATATTAAATTAACAAGGTATTGTTTAGTTAATATAAAACCCATTAATAGCCCATAGTCTAATTTCCACAAGTCTCGTTCTTTTGTCCAAACCCCAATTATGGTACAAAGCCCAATTACCCAAGTTTAGTAATTAGCCCAACATCATGATTACTTCGGATTAAATAAGCATAATAATAACTTAGCTACGAGACATTAATGTAAAAAGGTTGAACATAACTTACAATGATTAAAAATAGCGTAGCGTTACACGGACAGAATTTCGACTTACACCCTTACAACATTCGCTAACATACCCTTATTATTAGGATTAAAATTAAAATTAAAATTAAAATATAAATATAAATATAAATATAAATATATACGATATAGATAGAGAGATGGATATATTTGGTGATTTTTGCGATCAGAATTCGTTTGCTTTTATAGGGATTTTCGACTTTTGGGGCTCCGCGACTCGCGGCATTTTTGCCTTCAAACTCCGCAAGTCGCGGAGTTTGAAATTACAGCTCAGTCCCTTTTGGAGTCTTTCTTGCCGACGGTTTATAATATATATATATAATATATATATAATTAATATAATTAATTATATATTATATTATATTTATATACATAGTTAACTTGTAATTTTTAGTCCGTTGCGTCGAGCGTTGAGAGTTGACTCTGGTCCCGGTTCCGGATTTTCGAACGTCCTTGCGTACAATTTTATATTTTGTACTTTGCGTTTTGAATATTGTACTCTTGTAATTTCGAGACGTTTCTTATCAATAATTGGAACCTCTTTGATTGTCTTTTGTACTTTTGAGCTTTTTGGTCGTTTGCGTCTTCAATTCGTCGAATCTGTCTTTTGTCTTCACCTTTTATTATTTAAACGAATATCACTTTTAAATAGAACAATTGCAACTAAAAGCTTGTCTTTCTTGAGGAATAATGCTATGAAATATATGTTCGTTTTTAGCATTATCAAATATTCCCACACTTGAGCGTTGCTTGTCCTCAAGCAATATCGTCTTGAAATACTAGAATCACTTCTTTATTCTTCACACTTTGTACATCAGTGATTTCTATACGGTGGTATAAACAATGGTAGTAACGATATGGTTTACAGTCTCACATGACTATAAAAATTTAGATCCATTAAGGAAATTGGATCTTTATGAAAACATTTGATCTTTTGAAAATTAAATCTAGTTTTTACCCTAGATAAGTTTTCCGGGATAACCCTTTACCGGTGTTTGCAAAATATTTTTGTGGGTTTGGTGGGTTTCAGATTTGAAAATTTTAGCTCAAAACTTATGGTTTTGTGTCACCCACTTGCTAACCTTGTATTTGGAAAGCAACACGTCCAGTTTACTTGCTCCGTATATTACCTTTCGGTAAACTACCGTCCGGTTGTAAAGGAAAGCATTGAACAAGCAACTGTTAAGGCAATGTCCCCTGACATGCTTTTAATTATGGTCTATAACGTGTCGGACGCAATTACTATCCTTTGTAGGAGCAATAGTAAAG
Source organism: Rutidosis leptorrhynchoides (assembly GCF_046630445.1). Taxonomy (NCBI): domain Eukaryota; kingdom Viridiplantae; phylum Streptophyta; class Magnoliopsida; order Asterales; family Asteraceae; genus Rutidosis; species Rutidosis leptorrhynchoides. The sequence continues at coordinate 234,834,035 of NC_092335.1, forward strand.
CTCACCCTCATAATTTTTCGGTCTGGCACAAGGTCCTGTCTTTGACCACTATGCAACCACCGTTCTTATGGTTGACACCCGATTTGGTTCAGGTGACCTAATGAATTCCAGGTGAATTCCTAGGATTTTACGTTCAATGGTAATGAACGCTTTGAAAATAGGGTTTTCAGAAAACAAATCGGTTTATAATTTGATCAAAATATTTTCTCGTTCAAGCTCGAGTTTAGATATCATTGAATTCCATGAGTTTGAATTCTCAATCTTTAAGGTCAATCTCTAGGATTGAGTAATATCAGGCTTAAAAGCTGATTTTTAATCTTTAAGGAGATTATCCTTTCTGGGGATCTGATTCATTAGTCTTATCCAGCTAATTTGCATGGTGCCCCCCCCATTGTACAAGATAAATCCTTCTCATGGTTAGGATAAATCTGACCACTTGGCGACCCTGTTTAATGATGAGGTCCGTGGATTTCCTGCTGATTTTAGTGATGACTTTTCTGGATTTTTCGTCAACCTACAGCTGGTCTGGACGACAACTTCATGACCTAAATCAAGAAGCGCGTGTCTTTTTCGGAAGACTTTACTTCCTTTTAATGATGGAATTGATTCATCGTGTAGATCTATCTCTTCTTTTCTTTCATTGGGTAAAACAGTTTAGTTTAGTCCAAAGCAAAAGTATTTTCAGTTATTTGTTACAGATATATGTGACATATGTTTAAGATAACTTGGTAAATTTTCCCACACTTGGCTTTTATTTTCCTTTTTATCGTCCTCTATTCCATTTTAAATGAATTTTAACATTTTGGTTTGTTTCTCAATTTATGTCCTTTCCGAGGTAACAATAATTTCGGTGTTAAAACCTAGTTTTATCGTTCATAAATATGTATAAACATGATTTTGAGTTCATTTAATTGAAAATTTTGAAAAATTTTACTAGAATTGGGTAGTCAGTATATAAGACTATGGCTGTTCTTTATTATCAGAGAGCACTAGATTCTAATACAACTACTGCTTTACTAGTATTTTTAATGGTAACCAAGTGTATAAAGTAAAAAAATTTTAAAATCCGAAAGAATTTAACCCCTTCCCACACTTAAGATCTTGCAATGCCCTCATTTGCAAGAAATCAGTAATAATTTAAATTATTGAGGGTGATTTGTGTGAAAATGATTAAATTTTTACCAAAGTTTCCAAATATATTGGCGTTTGTTTGCTGAATGATAAATGGTGCACATCATTTGTTCATTCCGTCTTGTTGTTATTTCACATATATTTTGCATCTTGTCGTCAAAATTAGTTGCTTTTGCTGAACTTAATGCCAGTCTTTGAAAATGCGTTGTTTTACCCTGTTGTGTACATAAGATAAACTGCAAACATATATACATATTTTTGAAGTTTGGTATATTACCCCACATTCAAAAATTATTAAAATCTAAGAATAAAAGTTACACAATTATAAAAATTATTACAATATTAACAAAAGTATTAAACGTATCAATCATTACAAATTACAAAATAAAAAAATATAATAAGTAAACTAGGGATGATATTGATACCAATAGGGGTTCCAGGCATAACCATAGGTGCTATAGAATGCTTCGGCACGGTTATACGTAGGATACGGTGGCTGCATCTCTATAGACCAGGGAGGGAAGATGGGTTTCGGTGTAGGAATATAGTTTCTACCTATATGTTGGCAATGAGCTATGATTTGGTTCTGATGAACTTGCCAATCTTCAAATGCTCTCTGTCTAGCATTTTCGTACTCCTGAGAAGCTATAAACCTTTGCATTTCTTGCATCTCATTCCCCCCTCCTACATTACCTTGCTGTTGGTTTCTCTCAACCTGTGGATGTCTACCATGGTATGGTACTGCGGCGTTATTTCGCCTCTTCAAAACTTTCGCACCATGGTATACATTTAAACCTATAGTATCGCGGGGTTCTGGTTCTTCCACTAATAATCCCCCCCGACTTATATCCACACCGAGATATTCAGCAATCAAAGTAATAAAAATACCACCTCCTATTATGCTATGCGGTCTCATCCCCCGAACCATAGCTGATAAATAATAACCCACACAATACGGTATACTTACAGCGCTTTGTGGGTCTCGAATACACATATGGTAAAACAAATCCTGTTCATTTACTTTTTCCTTGTTCTTACCCCTTTGTGTAATCGAATTAGCTAAAAACCTATGAATTACTCTTAATTCAGCTCTATCTATGTCCAAATAAGAGTAATTTCCCCCTTTGAAACGGTGATGGCTTGTCATTTGACTCCACACACCGTGTGTATCAAAATTTTCATCTATCTTTCTACCGTTTAGTATCAACCCTCTACAATCGACAGATGCTAACTCCTCAGGCGTATATATACGTAAAGCCTGAGCCATGTCCAGTAAAGAAATGTGGCGCATCGAACCGCCTAACAAAAATATAATAAAAGATCGATCGGTTAAACTAGTTACCCGATCATTCAACTCTATACTACATAATAATTCTTCACACCATACTTTATATACAGGTCTACGCATGGTGAATAAACGTACCCAGTCATTAAAAGTAGAATTACCATACCTCTGTACAAGTAATTCCCTAATTGGCCCGGCCAATTCTACAGCTTCTAAGGGTCCCCATTCTATGACCCTCGGTACCTCAACAACCTTAGAATGAAGAGTATGCAAACCCCTTTGATATTTTGGATAATCTATCCAAAGTCTGTCAAATCTCAGGTTCGGGTGCAACTCTTCCAAGTGCATATCAGAAAAGGTCATGACTGGATGAGGTATATCCTGCTTATAGTAGTTATCCACCTCCTGTTGTTCCGCATTCTCAGCAGGAGCATTGCGGGCTTGGGATAAAGATTCACCCCTTTCAGTCTGCAAAACACATCAAACACAATGTTTGTGCATCTAAATATGCATTAGTGTCAGCAAAATCATCAATCAAAATAATTACAATGACATGATCAATTTATATCAAACTTAAGCTCATTTTCATATTTTCATCAAATCTACACTTTTTCAAATAAGCATATACGAAAATGTTCATCAAGTTCATAAGCATTCAACTCAAATAACATGTCAAAATAATCATTACTAGCAATTAAACAAGTTTCAAATGGCATTATCTTTCAAAAATCAAGTTCATGAATTTTAGACTTGAAAAAGTCCACTTTAATTCTCAAAATCATGTTTAGGCTCAAAGTTTGGATCATTTAACTACCAAGACATGTTACACTACTTAATTTAGCAATAATTCATGACAAAAATTGGCCATAACCTGTTTATATCAAAAAGCCCCAAATTTGCGCAAGAACACAAACCCTAGATTACTCAAATTTTGAAGTTTAAGGCTTCTAATCATGTTAAATAGCATCAATCTAGGTTATACAAGCATAATACATAAACAATTTAAGCCTAATTACACTAAAAAGCATCAAAATCAAATTGGGGAAAAAATTGCTCAAGAACACTAATTTCGGATTAAATGGTGTTTAGGTGTAGAAATTTACCGTTTTTCTTAAGTAATTCCTTGATAGCATCCTTCTCAACATGATTTTAGTAAAAGATTTGGTGATTAACGGTTAAAAATTGTGATTTTGGGGGTTTTTCCTCGGGTTTTTTCGTGCAGTTTTTTCGCAGTATGTTTTTGTTTTGGGTTGGGACTGATCTGTTATGCGTTTATATTTTTTTTCTGTATTTTGGTCCCTCCGCGACTCGCGGAGATTTCCCCTTCAAACTCCGCGAGTCGCGGAGTTTGGTATTTTTTTCTTTTTTTTTTATAATCTTTAACTTATTAAAACAATTAATTAATTAATTTTAAAATTTTGTTTCCCTTGTTATTTAGGACGAGGTCGTTTCGGATTGATGTCCTAGTCCGTCCCTCGACAAAATTTTAAAATTTTTCTTTTTGTAGCGATTGTTTTAAAAGCTAAGATTTTTGGTTTTTTTAATGTTTTTGGCATACTTTAATTCAATAAGATTAAAAATAATGATAATAAAAGTTCTCGTCCCTCCCTTGGGTAAAGCAATTTCGGTTCAAAGACCTAGTCTTCAACTTATGACGAATTTTAAAAATCATATTTTTAACTTAATGAGATAAAGTAAATTTTTGTTTTTAAATTCACACAACTTAAATATAAAATTCAAAATTAATATTAAAAATTCATACCAAACTTAAAATTTGAAATGCATAAAATTAAAATTTCATATTTTAAAAATTAAAAATTCACACCAAACTTAATTTAAAAATTCATATTATAAATTCACACCAAACTTATATTAATTTTTCAAATATTTACAATTTTAAATATATTGTTTTTACAAAGTTTACAATATTAATTTAAGATTTAAATATTAATTTTTAAAACATGGTAAAAATAAAATTAAAAATCTTTTTGGCTTTTTATCCCACTTTAATCAATCAAATATTATCAAAAATATGCGCCCCTCTTTTCGGTAAAGTAATTTCGGTTCCAAGACCTAATTTAACTCATGACGAATTTTTGAAATATTTTGGGTTGATTGATTAAAGATATTTATACCTTAATAATAAACGTTAAATTTCGCAGTGATATAATAAATTTTTGAATGATATCAATAATTTCGGTCTCCAAACCTAATTTTATTCAATACCAATTTAATACTTTTTAGCGAACAAATTAGCGTTTATTAAAAGGTTAAAAATAAAAAATAAAAATAAAAACTGTACAGACATACCTGTGAAATAGATTTCTTAGTTATATGATCTATCCCATTCATAAGATAGTCGGTTTAATTGGTTTTCCATAGCTACATAGGCGTAACCTCGAGCATTTAGTGTCTTTTCTTCTAAACATATGAATGGTCCGTCTCTGCATAAAGTAACAAATTCGGTATTTGAATAGGTTTGATTATTTGAACATTTACCTCCATGTGACCATTTTCCGCATTTGTGACATCTTTCTAGGTGTCGTGCTCTTCTTTTCGCTGCGGATTTTGATTTTCCTTTACCAAATTGTAACTTATTATCTTCGCATCTGGATTCTTTTCTAACTCCGTCCATTCTTTCTCTGATTACTGATACTAATTCACTCGATAGTATGTCATTATTACGTTTAGTGATCAAAGCGTGTAGCATTAGACCATGGTTTAGTTCACAGGCAGTCTTCATTTTGTAAAAACCTAAAAAAAATAAAAATTCAGAATGGGGGGAGAAGACTAGTTCTTTAGGGTCTGCTAGGGAAAGACCATTCGGGTTCCATTTTCGAGAACTACACGAAAACAGACAATCTAACTCTAATAGAAATACGTAAACCCCTTTTGATTCTCCCCACACTTAGTCAGTTGTGGTGTCGAAATTGTGATTAACATTATTTTCAATTGAATCATCAACAACTTGTATATCTTTGACTTTTACTTCAATCCATTTGTTGATTTCCTTCGTAACTTTCACAAATTCAACTAACATTGCCTTTTCTTTTGACGATAAATTGGATATTAATCGGTTATATAACTTAAAGTTTTCTTTAATCTTAGCATCGTGAATCCTTTTATAAAGTTTCTTCGTTGAACTATTAAAAATGGGTTCATCTAATTTCGTATCATCAACGACATTCTTTGTGATTGGATCATCATTAAGTGTTTCTTCATCTTCCCCACACTTATGCATTTTTATTGGTCTAACAGTTTTGGTTTGTGGAGATCTAAACTTTCGGTTCACAAAGGTGATCGATGTATCACCATTCCTAAGTGTTATTCTACCTTCTCATACATCAATGAATGCCTCGGTGGTTGCTAAAAATGGGCGACCTAGAATTAGAGGAATATCAAGGTTTTCCTCCATATTAATCACTATGAAGTTTGCAACAAAGGTCAAACTTCCCACGTTAACAAGTAAATTATTTGCTATTCCAACCGGGTGCTTAATGGTTTGGTCAAATGATTGAACACCTATTTTGGTTGGTTTTAATTTACCCATGCCTAATCTTTTGTATAAGGAAAGAGGCATAATATTTGCACTTGCTCCTAAATCTGCGAGTCCATTATATACAGCACCATCATTAAGTAAGCAAGAAATGATAAATTTACCCGGGTCTCCTGCTTTAGTAAGTCGAGTTGGTTTGTAAACCTTTTTCGGGTGTTCTTTCCTTGGTTCTTTCATTTCTATTTGAATTTCTTGTTCACATTTTTCTTCGTTTCTTGGAATGGGAGGTTTGTATAGGAATTCTTCTTCATCACTCAAATTTGAATCCTCCCTATATTCCAGTTTTGATTTTTCATATGTTGTTGATAACATATTTATGTTTTCATTTTGAAGGTTTTCTTGGGTGGTGAAATTATGATTAACTTCATTGTCAACTTCCATCGGACCATGTATGTAATGTTTAACTCTGTGACCATTAACTTTAAATTCAATCCCATTTGAATTTATCAATTCTATCGTTCCGTATGGGAAAACTCTTTTGACTATGAATGGTCCAGACCATCTTGATTTCAATTTTCCAGGAAATAGCTTGAATCGTGAATTGAAAAGAAGAACTCTGTCTCCTTCTTTAAATTCTTTTGAACTTCTGATTCTTTTATCATGCCATTTCTTCGTTCTTTCTTTATAGATTAACGAATTTTCGTATGCTTCATGTCTTAATTCTTCTAATTCGTTTAGTTGACTTAATCGTAGACGTCCGGCTTCATGTAAATCAAGATTACATGTCTTCAAAGCCCAAATGCTTTGTGTTCAATTTCTACTGGAAGATGACATGCTTTTCCATAAACAAGTCTAAAAGGTGTAGTTCCAATTGGAGTTTTGTAGGCTGTTCTAAAAGCCCAGAGTGCATCCTCCAATTTAATGGACCATTCCTTTGGATTTGATCCTACGGTTTTCTCTAGAATACGTTTTAAAGCTCGGTTGGTATTTTCAACTTGTCCACTTGTTTGTGGATGATATGCGGTGGAGATTTTATGAGTTACTCCATATCTTTTAAGAACTTTCTCAAGTTGATTATTACAGAAATGAGAACCCCGATCACTTATTAAAGCTTTCGGTGTTCCAAACCTTGCAAAAAGACGTTTTAAAAAGTTGACTACAACTCGTGCATCGTTAGTTGGGAGAGCTTGTGCTTCCGCCCATTTAGATACATAATCAATGGCTACGAGTATATATAGATTATTATGAGATTTTGGAAATTGACCCATAAAGTCAATACCCCAAATGTCAAATACTTCACATACTTGGATGACATTTTGTGGCATTTCATCACGTTGACTTATTTTTCCGGCCCTTTGACAAGCATCACAGGATTTGCAAAGAAGGTGTGCGTCTTTGTAAATTGTAGGCCAATAGAATCCAGCATCATAAACTTTTCTTGCTGTTAGATGAGGCCCATAATGCCCTCATGTTGGTCCTGTGTGACAATGGTTTAATATTTTACTAGCTTCATCTCCAAATACACATCGGCGTATTATTCCATCTGGACAACTTTTAAACAGATGTGGATCTTCCCAAAAATAGTGTTTTATATCACTGAAGAATTTCTTTCGTTTTTGGTACGATAATCCTTTCTCAAGGAATCCACAAACTAAGTAGTTTGCATAGTCTGCAAACCATGGGATTTCATTATAATCTATCTTCAATAGATATTCATCAGGAAAGTTGTCTTGTATGGCCGATTCATTTAGAACTTCTAACTCAGGATTTTCAAGACGAGAAAGATGATCAGCGGCGAGATTTTTTGCTCCTCTTTTATCTCGGATTTCAATATCAAACTCTTGTAAGAGTAAGATCCAACGGATTAATCTTGGTTTAGCATCTTGTTTTGAAAATAGGTATCTAAGAGCAGAATGGTCGGTATAGACCACCGTTTTTGCTAGAACGAGATATGATCGAAATTTGTCAAAAGCAAAGACAATAGCAAGGAGTTCTTTTTTAGTAGTTGTATAGTTTGTTTGTGCTCCTTGTAACGTCTTACTAGCATAATATATAGGTTGAAATCGTTTTTCAATCCTTTGTCCTAAAACGGCTCCCATTGCAAAATCACTTGCATCGCACATTAGTTCAAATGGTAGATTCCAATTTGGTGTTATCATGATCGGCGCATTAGTAAGTTTTTCTTTAAGAATATTAAAAGATTTGATACACTCATCTGAAAAGATGAATGGAGCATCCTTTTCTAGGAGTTTATTCATAGGAGTGGCAATTTTAGAAAAATCTTTTATGAAACGTCGGTAAAAACCGGCATGCCCTAGAAAACTCCTAACTCCTCTAACATTGGTAGGATGTGGAAGTTTAGCAATTACATCTACTTTAGCTCTATCCACTTCAATTCCTTCTTTTGAAATTTTATGACCAAGAACGATGCCTTCTTTAACCATAAAATGGCATTTCTCCCAATTAAGTACTAGATTTGATTGTTCGCATCTAATAAGCATTCGTTCAAGATTAACTAGACATGATTCAAATGTATCACCGAAGACTGAAAAGTCATCCATGAATACTTCCATGCATTCTTCTATCATGTCATGAAAAATCGCCATCATACACCTTTGAAACGTTGCAGGGGCGTTGCAAAGTCCAAATGGCATGCGTTTGTAAGCAAAAGTACCATAAGGGCACGTGAATGTGGTTTTCTCTTGATCTTCGGGTGCTATTGGAATTTGAAAATATCCGAAAAATCCATCTAGAAAACAATAGTAACTATTTTCGGCTAATCTTTCCAACATTTGATCTATGAAAGGTAAGGGAAAGTGATCTTTTCTGGTGGCGTCATTTAATTTTCTATAATCAATACACACACGCCATCCTGTTACAGTCCTAATAGGAATAAGCTCATTTTTCTCATTTGTAATGACAGTCATGCCACCCTTCTTAGGCACGCATTGAACTGGGCTTACCCATGGACTATCAGAGATTGGATAAATTAAACCTGCATCTAGCAGTTTAATAATCTATTTCTTAACTACATCTTACATATTAGGATTTAGTCTTCGTTGGCGTTGCACATACGTTTTATGACCTTCTTCCATAAGGATTTTATGTGTGCAATACGAAGGACTTATTCCTTTAATATCATGAATCTTCCATGCAATGGCTGGTTTATGAGCTTTCAACACAGAAATGAGTTGTGATTTCTCATTTTTAGTAAGAGAGGACGATATTATTACAGGTAATTCAGATTCACCATGTAAATAAGTGTATTCCAAATGGTTTGGAAGTGGCTTTAACTCTAATTTCGGAGGTTCTTCTATCGATGATTTGTATCGATATCTGTCTTCTTCTTTTAGCATTTGAATTTCTTCTGTTGTTGGTTCATATCCATTAGCTATTAGTGTAGCTAACATTTCAGCTTCATCAATTGGTTCATTACCTTCTCCTAAAGAACATTCTCCTGTTCCTTGTAATTCTGGGAATTCTTCTAATAATTCTGCATGTGCATCTATAGTTTGAATATAATAACATGTATCATCTGCAGATTGTGGTTGTTGCATTGCTCTATCAACTGAAAAGGTAACACTCTCATCCTCTATACTTAGGGTCAATTTCTTACCGAACACGTCTATCATTGCTTTAGCCGTGTTTAAAAATGGTCTTCCTAATATGAGAGGAACTTGAGAATCTTCTTCCATGTCCAGAACAACAAAATCTACTGGAAATACTAAAGTACCAACTTTAACTAGCATGTTCTCCATTATCCCTCTAGGATATTTTATTGATCTATCGGCTAGTTGTATGCTTATTCTGGTTGGTTTCAATTCTCCAAGGTCTAGTTTAGCGTATAGTGAATACGGCATTAGATTTATACTAGCACCTAAGTCTGCCAATGCTTCTATTGAACTAAGACTACCCAGAAAACATGAAATTGTGAAACTTCCTGGATCAGATAGTTTTTCTGGTATCTTATTCAACAGCACTGCTGAACAATTAGCATTCATAGTAACAGCCGAGAGTTCTTCCATTTTCTTTCTATTTGAGATTAGATCTTTCAAGAATTTAGCATATCTAGGCATTCCTGAAATCACATCAATGAAAGGAAGATTTATATTTATCTGTTTAAACATATCCAAGAATTTGGATTGCTCGGCTTCAAGTTTCTCTTTCTTCATTTTACTCGGGTAAGGAAGTGGTGGTTGGTATGGTTTAACATAAGATTTAGCCTTAACTGTGTTATCTTCATTAACCTTTTCAACTACCGGTTCTTTTTCCTTATCTTGATCAGGTTGTGGTTCTTGTGGAGTAGGAATAGCTTCATCAGAAGTTACAGGTATTTCCGGTGGTTTAAGTGTTGTACCACTTCTTGTGGTAATGGCTTTAGCTGTTTCATTCCGGGGGTTAGCATTTGTATCACTAGGTAGACTTCCCGGTTTTCTTTCACCTATTAACCTTGCTAGGTTACTTACTTCTTGTTCCAGATTTTGAATAGAAGCTTGTTGATTTCTAAATGCTTGAGCATTTTGTTCATTGGTTTGTTTTTGAGATGTGAAAAACTGCGTTTGAGTTTCAACTAGCTTCGTCATCATATCTTCTAAATTCGGCTTTTTATCATCGGTTTGTTGTGGTGGTTTGTTTTGAAAATTAGGTCTTTGCTGATTGTAAGTATTACTGGATACTTGTTGATTGCTAGGACCTTGTTGGTTGTTGTATGGAATATTTCGGTTATAATTCTGGTTTTGATTGTAAATTGGTCTTGGCGGTTGATAATTATTCTGATAATTATTTCCAGGCCTTTGGTTTATATATGAAATATTTTCTCTTTGTTCCATTGTTAATTCAATACTGAGACAATCTTTTGTCAAATGTGGTCCTCCACACTGCTCACAACTAATTCGTATTGAGTGAATATCTTTAGTCATCTTTTCCATTCGTCTCTCCACAGCATCTATCTTTGCGGAAATGGAATCTAAGTCATGGCTAGAATCGGCTCTAGCTGCTTTAGATGATCTAACGATATCTTTTTCTTGGTGCCACTCATGTGAGTGGGAAGCAGTGTTATCAATAATTTTGTAAGCATCCATTTCGGTTTTCTTCATAATAGAGCCACCAGCTGCTATATCTATGTCTTTCCTTGTAGTGATGTCGCATCCTTGGTAGAATATTTGTACTATTTGACAGGTGTCTAAACCATGTTGCGGACATCCTCTTAATAACTTTCCATATCTAGTCCATGCCTCATATAGAGTTTCATTTGGTTTCTGTGTAAACGTAACAATTTCTGCTTGAAGTCTTACGGCTTTAGATGCCGGAAAGAATTGTTTAAGAAATTTGTCAACTAAAACGTCCCATGTATAGATCGCCCCTTCAGGTAACGATTCCAACCAATCTTTGGCTTCTCCCTTTAAAGTCCAGGGAAATAACATGAGATATATCTGTTCATCCTCCACTTCTCGGATTTTAAATAGTGTGCAGATCCTATTAAAGGTACGTAGATGTTCATTTGGATCTTCCTTCGGCGCACCACTAAATTGGCATTGATTAGTCACCATGTGTAGAATTTGTCCTTTGATTTCATAATCTGGCGCATTAATGTCTGGATGAGTAATTGCGTGACCTTGGCCAGTGCGTTTAGCTCTCATTCGGTCTTCCATACTTAAAGGTTCCAGATTCTCCATAATTGAATTTGTTGAATCGGTATCACTAGATGATTCTGATTTAATGGTTCGTTCCTCAACAATCTCTGTTTGAATGATTGGTGGTTCCGGAGGAAAGTTTAGTGGTTCAGGATCTACGAATCGTTCCTGAATATTCTCCGGATTCTCAATTGTGAGGTCGGGTTCAAAAAATGGATTATCGGAAATTTGTACTGAAGTACTTGGTCGACTGGATGACGATTCTAAAGAAAAATCAACGGCAGTAATATTTGCTAAATGTCTTGATCTAGTTACAGGTGGTGAACGTACAAAAGGTGGTGATCGTCTTGCTCGGTGCATTCACTGAATATCCTATTAGTTTTTAAAAGGAAAGAAAAATTATAATAAGTTATCCAATCAATAGACTTTTATGATTTTGCCCACGTTTCGAATAGCCAAAAGATGCAGCAGAGGGGCAGGATTTGTTTGGTCTCAATATAATTGAGGACTGTTTGGCTCCAATAACCCGGTCCACGTACAAATCCAACTATTACTACGAACCAGAAAATTTTTATGTCTATCAATTTAACCACTTAAAATAAATTTTTGTAATTTTAAGAAATTTAGATAAGAAGTAGAATAAAAATCTATGTCCTAAAAACTAGAATAGCGAGAAATAAGAAAGAAAAAGAGCGCGTAGGAAAAAAATCAAAAAGAAAAATGGTTGAAAAATAAAAGTTGACGGAAAAATAAAAGAAACTTATAAAACTTAAAAATACTTGACTAACCTAACCTTATTACTACAACTAGCTTAAAATTATAATCGCAAATTGAGATTACTAATTGGAATGATAATTGATACATAGGTAAAAGTCGTCTAAAAATATTAAAGCTTACAAGGAAAACTAAATCCCAAATGGAAATAACTTAAAAAGAAACTAAAACTTAAAAAGGCGTCGCAAAATTCTAAAGTACCTAAATCTTAGTCTAAAGAAAAAGCACCTAAGGGATTTTACGGCAAAGCCTAAAAATCTAGAAGTAAAAATAACTATGGCAAAAACTAAGTTTAAAACTAAATATGAGCTAAAAATACAAATATTACGCTAAAACAATTAAAAAGGGACAAAATATAAAAATATACAAAAAGTTGTAAAAATTACAATTTTTATAAATATATTATTTTTATATTATTTATTTTATAAAACTATTAATTTTATAATTTAATTAAACTAATTTACTAAATAAAACAAATTAAATAAAAAGTAAAACTTAAAATAAAACTAATTATAATAATAATAATAATTAGGGTTAAATAATAATAATAATAATTAATTACCCGTGATTAATTCAGTTTAGGGTTTCTGTCAGCGCGTCAGAGAAACTCCGCGACTTGCGGTATTCAAAGCATCAAACCCCGCGAGTCGCGGGGTTCCAGTTTTCAACTGACAGGTTATTTAAATTCGACGCGTTTTTCTTTATTTATTTATTTATTTATTTTTTTTATTTTCTGTTTTTAATTTTTCTGTTTAAAAAAAAAATATATGTGTATAATAAAAACTAATATTTAAAACTTAAATAAATAGAATTACTTTATAATTTTATAAATAAAAATCTTAAAACTAGATTTATATATATATATTTTTTTATATGTTTTTAAATAAAAACAAAATACTTAAATAAAACTTATATAAAAATAAAGAAACTTTATAAAACTTAAATATTTAACAAAATCTTAAAAATACATAAATTTTTGTTTTTCTTTTTTTTTTTTGTTTTATGTAGCGTTGCGCTTCCGGCTTTTAAGAGACTCCCCGGCAGCGGCGCCAAAAATACTTGATGTTTTAGCAGAGTAGTATATAAAATAGCTTATTTTATCAGAAAATACTATTAAATACGATACAATTTTACACAAGATATTTATTTATTTATAGAATGGATATACTTAAACCTTGCTACAACACTTATAGGCAGTGTACCTAATCGTACAGTAGTGTAGTTTTTAGTAAGTCCGGTTCGTTCCACGGGGAATCTTTTTAAACAAAGCTTAACGCTATATTAGTTTACTTTTATAAAAATACAAATATATATATATATAAGTAATATTATTATTATAAAGGGGGGTTTTTACCGTTTAATGACCGGTTTGTCGATTTTAAAACTTTAGTCGCAGTTAAAACCAAATAAATACAAGACTTTAAATTAAAGCATAAAGTAAATAACGATAATGAAATTGCGAATAATAAAAGTGCGATAAAATAAACTTGCGATAATTAAAAAGTACGATAATTAAAAGTGCAATTAAATACAATAACAATAAAAATGCGATAATTAGAAGTGCAATTAAATATAAAATAAAGGAAATTAAATATGAAATAAAAGAATTATGCTTATTTAAACTTCCGTAATCATGATGTTTGACGTGTTGATTTTAGTTTTATGCCCATGGGTTAATTGTCCTTTGTCCTGGATTATTTAATATGTCCATACGGATTTGTCCATAATAGTCCATCAGTCATAAATATAAAGAGCGAAAGCCTTCGTCAAATTATTCTTATTCCCGAAGTCAAATATTCCAACTAATTGGGGATTCGAATTGTAACAAGGTTTTAATACTTTGTTTAATGAATACACCAGGTTATCGACTGAGTGTAAACCAAGGTTTTACTACTTTGTTAACAATTACACCAATTACCCTTGAATGTAATTCACCCCTGTTTCAACAAGTCTATTAACTATTAATCCAGTTCCGTATCCGGTAAAATGAATAATTATTGGTATTTATAGATATCCCGCCCACCGTACCCAGTCAAGCGTATGTGGTTATATATAAATACGTCGAATTATAAGTTTGTATATTAAATTAACAAGGTATTGTTTAGTTAATATAAAACCCATTAATAGCCCATAGTCTAATTTCCACAAGTGTCGTTCTTTTGTCCAAACCCCAATTATGGTACAAAGCCCAATTACCCAATTTTAGTAATTAGCCCAATATCATGATTACTTCGGATTAAATAAGCATAATAATAACTTAGCTACGAGACATTAATGTAAAAAGGTTGAACATAACTTACAATGATTAAAAATAGCGTAGCGTTACACGGACAGAATTTCGACTTACACCCTTACAACATTCGCTAACATACCCTTATTATTAGGATTAAAATTAAAATTAAAATTAAAATTAAAATTAAAATTAAAATATAAATATAAATATATACGATATAGATAGAGAGATGGATATATTTGGTGATTTTTGCGATCAGAATTCGTTTGCTTTTATAGGGATTTTCGACTTTTGGGGCTCCGCGACTCGCGGCATTTTTGCCTTCAAACTCCGCGAGTCGCGGAGTTTGAAATTACAGCTCAGTCCCTTTTGGAGTCTTTCTTGCCGACGGTTTATAATATATATATAATATATATATAATTAATATAATTAATTATATATTATATTATATTTATATACATAGTTAACTTGTAATTTTTAGTCCGTTGCGTCGAGCGTTGAGAGTTGACTATGGTCCCGGTTCCGGATTTTCGAACGTCCTTGCGTACAATTTTATATTTTGTACTTTGCGTTTTGAATCTTGTACTCTTGTAATTTCGAGACGTTTCTTATCAATAATTGGAACCTCTTTGATTGTCTTTTGTACTTTTGAGCTTTTTGGTCGTTTGCGTCTTCAATTCGTCGAATCTGTCTTTTGTCTTCACCTTTTATTATTTAAACGAATATCACTTTTAAATAGAACAATTGCAACTAAAAGCTTGTCTTTCTTGAGGAATAATGCTATGAAATATATGTTCGTTTTTAGCATTATCAACAAGTGTAAAAGAAATGGTCATAGCGCGGTGAAGTGTGAGGTCTACGGACCAGGGGTTAATAGAACGAAAGGAACAAATAGTGTCGGAACTAGTAATGGCGGAGCAAGTAGTGTCGGAGCAAGTTATGCCAATGTAGTTTGTTATAAATGTGGAAAACCGGGCCACATTATTAGAAATTGCCCGAACCAGGAGAACATGAATGGACAAGGCCGCGGAAGAGTTTTCAATATTAATGCGGCAGAGGCACAGGAAGACCCGGAGCTTGTTACGGGTACGTTTCTTATTGACAATAAATCTGCTTACGTTTTATTTGATTCGGGTGTGGATAGAAGCTATATGAGTAGAGATTTTTGTGCTAAATTAAGTTGTCCATTGACACCTTTGGATAGTAAATTTTTACTCGTATTAGCAAATGGTAAATTAATTTTAGCAGATAATATATGTCGGAATCGAGAAATTAAACTGGTTAGCGAAACATTTAAGATTGATTTGATACCAGTAGAGTTAGGGAGTTTTGATGTGATAATCGGTATGGACTGGTTGAAAGAAGTGAAAGCAGAGATCGTTTGTTACAAAAATGCAATTCGCATTATACGAGAAAAAGGAAAACCGTTAATGGTGTACGGAGAAAAGGGCAACACGAAGCTACATCTTCTTAGTAATTTGAAGGCACAAAAACTAATAAGAAAAGGTTGCTATGCTGTTCTAGCACACGTCGAGAAAGTACAAACTGAAGAAAAGAGCATCAATGATGTTCCCATTGCAAAAGAATTTCCCGATGTATTTTCGAAAGAATTACCGGGATTACCCCCACATCGATCCATTGAATTTCAAATAGATCTTGTACCAGGAGCTGCACCAATAGCTCGTGCTCCTTACAGACTCGCACCCAGCGAGATGAAAGAACTGCAAAGCCAATTACAAGAACTTTTAGAGCGTGGTTTCATTCGACCAAGCACATCACCGTGGGGAGCTCCTGTTTTGTTTGTCAAGAAGAAAGATGGTACATTCAGGTTGTGTATCGACTACCGAGAGTTGAACAAACTTACCATCAAGAACCGCTACCCACTACCGAAAATTGACGACTTATTTGATCAACTACAAGGCTCGTCTGTTTATTCAAAGATTGACTTACGTTCCGGGTATCATCAAATGCGGGTGAAAGAAGATGATATTCCAAAGACTGCTTTCAGAACACGTTACGGTCATTACGAGTTTATGGTCATGCCGTTTGGTTTAACTAATGCACCAGCTGTGTTCATGGACCTTATGAACCGAGTGTGTGGACCATACCTTGACAAGTTTGTCATTGTTTTCATTGATGACATACTTATTTACTCAAAGAATGACCAAGAACACGGTGAACATTTGAGAAAGGTGTTAGAAGTATTGAGGAAGGAAGAATTGTACGCTAAGTTTTCAAAGTGTGCATTTTGGTTGGAAGAAGTTCAATTCCTCGGTCACATAGTGAACAAAGAAGGTATTAAGGTGGATCCGGCAAAGATAGAAACTGTTGAAAAGTGGGAAACCCCGAAAACTCCGAAACACATACGCCAGTTTTTAGGACTAGCTAGTTACTACAGAAGGTTCATCCAAGACTTTTCCAGAATAGCAAAACCCTTGACTGCATTAACGCATAAAGGGAAGAAATTTGAATGGAATGATGAACAAGAGAAAGCGTTTCAGTTATTGAAGAAAAAGCTAACTACGGCACCTATATTGTCATTGCCTGAAGGGAATGATGATTTTGTGATTTATTGTGACGCATCAAAGCAAGGTCTCGGTTGTGTATTAATGCAACGAACGAAGGTGATTGCTTATGCGTCTAGACAATTGAAGATTCACGAACAAAATTATACGACGCATGATTTGGAATTAGGCGCGGTTGTTTTTGCATTAAAGACTTGGAGGCACTACTTATATGGGGTCAAAAGTATTATATATACCGACCACAAAAGTCTTCAACACATATTTAATCAGAAACAACTGAATATGAGGCAGCGTAGGTGGATTGAATTGTTGAATGATTACGACTTTGAGATTCGTTACCACCTGGGGAAGGCAAATGTGGTAGCCGATGCCTTGAGCAGGAAGGACAGAGAACCCATTCGAGTAAAATCTATGAATATAATGATTCATAATAACCTTACTACTCAAATAAAGGAGGTGCAACAAGGAGTTTTAAAAGAGGAAAATTTAAAGGATGAAATACCCAAAGGATCGGAGAAGCATCTTAATATTCGGGAAGACGGAACCCGGTATAGGGCTGAAAGGATTTGGGTACCAAAATTTGGAGATATGAGAGAAATGGTACTTAGAGAAGCTCATAAAACCAGATACTCAATACATCCTGGAACGGGGAAGATGTACAAGGATCTCAAGAAACATTTGTGGTGGCCGGGTATGAAAGCCGATGTTGCTAAATACGTAGGAGAATGTTTGACGTGTTCTAAGGTCAAAGCTGAGCATCAGAAACCATCAGGTCTACTTCAACAACCCGAAATCCCGGAATGGAAATGGGAAAACATTACCATGGATTTCATCACTAAATTGCCAAGGACTGCAAGTGGTTTTGATACTATTTGGGTAATAGTTGATCGTCTCACCAAATCAGCACACTTCCTGCCAATAAGAGAAGATGACAAGATGGAGAAGTTAGCACGACTGTATTTGAAGGAAGTCGTCTCCAGACATGGAATACCAATCTCTATTATCTCTGATAGGGATGGCAGATTTATTTCAAGATTCTGGCAGACATTACAGCAAGCATTAGGAACTCGTCTAGACATGAGTACTGCCTATCATCCACAAACTGATAGGCAGAGCGAAAGGACGATACAAACTCTTGAAGACATGCTACGAGCATGTGTTATTGATTTCGAAAATAGTTGGGATCGACATCTACCGTTAGCAGAATTTTCTTACAACAACAGCTACCATTCAAGCATTGAGATGGCGCCGTTTGAAGCACTTTATGGTAGAAAATGCAGGTCTCCGATTTGTTGGAGTGAAGTGGGGGATAGACAGATTACGGGTCCGGAGATTATACAAGAAACTACCGAGAAGATCATCCAAATTCAACAACGGTTGAAAACCGCCCAAAGTCGACAAAAGAGCTACGCTGACATTAAAAGAAAAGATATAGAATTTGAAATTGGAGAGATGGTCATGCTTAAAGTTGCACCTTGGAAAGGCGTTGTTCGATTTGGTAAATGAGGGAAATTAAATCCAAGGTATATTGGACCATTCAAGATTATTGATCGTGTCAGACCAGTAGCTTACCGACTTGAGTTACCTCAACAACTCGCGGCTGTACATAACACTTTCCACGTCTCGAATTTGAAGAAATGTTTTGCTAAAGAATATCTCACTATTCCGTTAAATGAAATCCAAATCAACGAAAAACTTCAATTCATCAAAGAACCCGTCGAAATAATGGATCGTGATGTTAAAAGACTTAAGCAAAACAAGATACCAATTGTTAAGGTTCGATGGAATGCTCATAGAGGACCCGATTTCACCTGGGAGCATGAAGGTCAGATGAAGAAGAAATACCCGCATCTATTTCCAGAAGATTCGTCAACACCTTCAACAGCTTAAAATTTCGGGACGAAATTTATTTAACGGGTAGGTACTGTAGTGACCCGAACTTTTCCATGTTTATATATATTAATTGAGATTGATATTTACATGATTAAATATTTCCAACATGTTAAGCAATCAAACTTGTTAAGACTTGATTAATTGAAATATGTTTCATATAGACAATTGACCACCCAAGTTGACCGGTGATTCACGAACGTTAAAACTTGTAAAAACTATATGATGACATATATATGGATATATATATATATAGTTAACATGATACAATGATAAGTAAACATATCATTAAGTATATTAACAATGAACTACATTTGTAAAAACAAGACTATTAACTTAATGATTTTTAAACGAGACATATATGTAACGATTATCGTTGTAAAGACATTTAATGTATATATATCATATTAAGAGATATTCATACATGATAATATCATGATAATATAATAATTTAAAATCTCATTTGATATTATAAACATTGGGTTAACAACATTTAACAAGATCGTTAACCTAAAGGTTTCAAAACAACACTTACATGTAACGACTAACGATGACTTAACGACTCAGTTAAAATGTATATACATGTAGTGTTTTAATATGTATTTATACACTTTTGAAAGACTTCAATACACTTATCAAAATACTTCTACTTAACAAAAATGCTTACAATTACATCCTCGTTCAGTTTCATCAACAATTCTACTCGTATGCACCCGTATTCGTACTCGTACAATACATAGCTTTTAGATGTATATACTATTGGTATATACACTCCAATGATCAGCTCTTAGCAGCCCATGTGAGTCACCTAACACATGTGGGAACCATCATTTGGCAACTAGCATGAAATATCTCATAAAATTACAAAAATATGAGTAATCATTCATGACTTATTTACATGAAAACAAAATTACATATCCTTTATATCTAATCCATACACCAACGACCAAAAACACCTACAAACACTTTCATTCTTCAATTTTCTTCATCTAATTAATCTCTCTCAAGTTCTATCTTCAAGTTCTAAGTGTTCTTCATATATTCTACAAGTTCTAGTTACATAAAATTAAGAATACTTTCAAGTTTGCTAGCTCACTTCCAATCTTGTAAGGTGATCATCCAACCTCAAGAAATCTTTGTTTCTTATAGTAGGTTATCATTCTAATACAAGGTAATAATCATATTCAAACTTTGGTTCAATTTCTATAACTATAACAATCTTATTTCAAGTGATGATCTTACTTGAACTTGTTTTCGTGTCATGATTCTGCTTCAAGAACTTCGAGCCATCCAAGGATCCGTTGAAGCTAGATCCATTTTTCTCTTTTCCAGTAGGTTTATCCAAGGAACTTAAGGTAGTAATGATGTTCATAACATCATTTGATTCATACATATAAAGCTATCTTATTCGAAGGTTTAAACTTGTAATCACTAGAACATAGTTTAGTTAATTCTAAACTTGTTCGCAAACAAAAGTTAATCCTTCTAACTTGACTTTTAAAATCAACTAAACACATGTTCTATATCTATATGATATGCTAACTTAATGATTTAAAACCTGGAAACACGAAAAATACCGTAAAACCGGATTTATGCCGTCGTAGTAACACCGCGGGCTGTTTTGGGTTAGTTAATTAAAAACTATGATAAACTTTGATTTAAAAGTTGTTATTCTGAGAAAATGATTTTTATTATGAACATGAAACTATATCCAAAAATTATGGTTAAACTCAAAGTGGAAGTATGTTTTCTAAAATGGTCATCTAGTCGTCGTTCTTTCGACTGAAATGACTACCTTTACAAAAACGACTTGTAACTTATTTTTCCGACTATAAACCTATACTTTTTCTGTTTAGATTCATAAAATAGAGTTCAATATGAAACCATAGCAATTTGATTCACTCAAAACGGATTTAAAATGAAGAAGTTATGGGTAAAACAAGATTGGATAATTTTTCTCATTTTAGCTACGTGAAAATTGGTAACAAATCTATTCCAACCATAACTTAATCAACTTGTATTGTATATTATGTAATATTGAGATACCATAGACACGTATACAATGTTTCGACCTATCATGTCGACACATCTATATATATTTCGGAACAACCATAGACACTCTATATGTGAATGTTGGAGTTAGCTATACAGGGTTGAGGTTGATTCCAAAATATATATAGTTTGAGTTGTGATCAATACTGAGATACATATACACTGGGTCGTGGATTGATTCAAGAAAATATTTATCGATTTATTTCTGTACATCTAACTGTGGACAACTAGTTGTAGGTTACTAACGAGGACAGCTGACTTAATAAACTTAAAACATCAAAATATATTAAAAGTGTTGTAAATATATTTTGAACATACTTTGATATATATGTATATATTGTTATAGGTTCGTGAATCAACCAGTGGCCAAGTCTTACTTCCCGACGAAGTAAAAATCTGTGAAAGTGAGTTATAGTCCCACTTTTAAAATCTAATATTTTTGGGATGAGAATACATGCAGGTTTTATAAATGATTTACAAAATAGACACAAGTACGTGAAACTACATTCTATGGTTGAATTATCGAAATCGAATATGCCCCTTTTTATTAAGTCTGGTAATCTAAGAATTAGGGAACAGACACCCTAATTGACGCGAATCCTAAAGATAGATCTATTGGGCCTAACAAACCCCATCCAAAGTACCGGATGCTTTAGTACTTCGAAATTTATATCATATCCGAAGGGTGTCCCGGAATGATGGGGATATTCTTATATATGCATCTTGTTAATGTCGGTTACCAGGTGTTCACCATATGAATGATTTTTATCTCTATGTATGGGATGTGTATTGAAATATGAAATCTTGTGGTCTATTGTTACGATTTGATATATACAAGTTAAACCTATAACTCACCAACATTTTTGTTGACGTTTTAAGCATGTTTATTCTCAGGTGATTATTAAGAGCTTCCGCTGTCGCATACTTAAATAAGGACGAGATTTGGAGTCCATGCTTGTATGATATTGTGTAAAAACTGCATTCAAGAAACTTATTTTGTTGTAACATATTTGTATTGTAAACCATTATGTAATGGTCGTGTGTAAACAGGATATTTTAGATTATCATTATTTGATAATCTACGTAAAGCTTTTTAAACCTTTATTGATGAAATAAAGGTTATGGTTTGTTTTAAAAAGAATGCAGTCTTTGAAAAACGTCTCATATAGAGGTCAAAACCTCGCAACGAAATCAATTAATATGGAACGTTTTTAATCAATAAGAACGGGACATTTCAGTGGTGGCATGGCTTTTCTTGCCCATGTGGTTGATACTCGTGAAGAGCCACCATCCATTCATGAAATTCCGGTGGTTAATGAATTTGAAGACGTTTTTCCGGATGAATTACCGGGTGTTCCGGCAGAAAGACAAGTTGAATTTCGCATCGAGTTGGTTCCGGGGGCTACTCTCATTGCTAAAACTCCTTATCGTTTAGCACCAACGGAAATGCAAGAGTTGTTAAATCAAACCCAAGAGTTGCTTGAAAAGGGTTTTATTCGACCGAGTGCTTCGCCATGGGGCGCTCCAGTTTTATTCGTGAAGAAGAAGGATGGTAGTATGCGGATGTGCATCGATTATCGGGAGTTGAACAAAGTGACGATCAAGAATCATTATATGTTGCCTCGGATTGACGATTTGTTTGACCAACTCTAAGGTGCGACGTATTTTTCTAAAATTGACTTACGGTCCGGCTATCATCAAATGCGGGTCTGTGAGGAAGATATTGAGAAAACGGCTTTTCGAACGCATTACGGGCATTTTGAATTTGTAGTTATGCCTTTGGTCTTACGAATGCACCGGCGGCATTCATGGATCTTATGAACCGAGTGTGCTAACCTATGTTGGACAAGTCAGTGATAGTGTTCATTGATGACATACTTGTCTATTCGAAGAGTATGAAGGAACACGAACATCATTTGCGTGGTGTGTTAAAGGCGTTGCGAAAGGAGAAATTGTATGCAAAATTCTCCAAATGTGAATTTTGGCTAAGGGAAGTTCAATTCCTTGGCCATATTGTGAACAAGGATAGTATTCAAGTAGATCCGGGGAAGATAGAGACGGTGAAGAGTTGGGGACGACCGACTACGCCTACGGAAATCCGAAGTTTTCTCGGATTGGCCGATTATTATCGTCGGTTTATCCAAGACTTTTCTAAGATCGCTTCCCCATTGACGAAGTTGACGAGAAAGAACACGAGATTTAATTGGGAGAACGAGCAAGAAATTGCTTTTCAATTGTTAAAAGAAAAGTTGTGTCGAGCTCCGGTGTTAGTATTGCCGGAAGGTGTAGAAGACATGACGGTTTATTGTGATGCTTCTTTAAATGGGATCGGGTGTGTTCTAATGCAATGAGGTAAGGTCATCGCTTATGCCTCTCGACAATTAAAGGAACACGAAAAGAGATATCTGACTCATGATCTTGAATTGGCGGCGGTGGTTCATGCGTTGAAAATTTGACGCCACTACTTGTATGGTGTCAAGTGTATGATTTATTCGGATCATAAAAGTTTAAAACATCTCTTTGACCAACGAGATTTGAATTATCGTCAACGTAGATGGATGGATGTGGTAAAGGATTATGATTGTGAGATACTTTACCATCCGGGTAAGGCGAATGTGGTCGCGGATGCGTTGAGTTGAAAGAGTCAACATCCGGCGATACGATTAGGATCATTGCGCATGATTATTACTAATGATTTTCTTGTAAAGCTTGGTGAGATTCAAATTGAAGCTTTTGTTAACAACAAGTATGAAGAACGAATTGTGGGGTAAACGAAGTCTATTACCTTCGGCCTGCATGGTTTGTTGTCCTTTTAAGGAAGAGTGTGGGTGCCTAAGATGGGGGATTATCGACGAGTACTACTTGATGAAGCACATAAGTCAAAGTATTCCATTCATCCGAGCGCGACGAAAATGTATCTTGATTTGAAGAAAGAGTATTGGTGGTCGGGCATGAAACGTGATGTTGTTAAGTATGTTTAGCAATGCGTCACGTGTTTGCAAGTTAAGGCAGAGCATCAAAAGCCGTATGGTATGTTACAACCGTTAGAAATCCCGAAATGGAAATGGGAGCACATTACCATGGATTTTATTACAAAGTTACCAAAGAAGGCAAGAACCCAATTGGATACGATTTGGGTGATAGTTGATCGGTTGACGAAAAGTGCTTTGTTTCTTCCCATTCGGGAAACGATATCGTCGGAGACTTTGTCAAAGTTGTTTATCAAGGAGGTGATATCGAGATACGGGGTTCCTATATCTATTGTTTCGGATCGGGATACTCGTTTCACATCTCGGTTTTGGAAAAAGTTTCATGAAGATATGGGTACACAATTGAGAATGAGCACGGCGTACCATCCTCAAAAGGACGGTCAAACCGAACGTACGAATCAAACATTGGAGGTTATGTTACGGGCGTGTATTATCGATTTCGGTGGTAGTTGGGATGAGCACTTGCCCTTGGTGGAATTCTCGTACAATAATAGTTATCATGCTAGTATTAGAATGCCACCTTATGAGATGCTTTATGGGTGAAAGTGTCGAACTCCAATTTTTTGGGGTGAAGTGGGACACAGGGAAATCGGGAGTACCAATTTGGTTTTAGAGACGAATAGTAAGATTGAGATGATTCGGACTCATTTGAAAGCGGCTCAAGATAGACAATAGTCGTATGCCGATAAGCGTAGACGACCGATTGAGTTCCAAGAAGGTGACATGTTGATGCTTAAGGTTTCTCCATGGAAAGGTATTATTCGGTTCCGAAAACGGGGAAAGTTAGCTCCTCGGTTTATTGGAACATTTAAAATTTTAGCTCGTGTTGGTGAAGTTGTGTATCGTTTGGAATTACCCGAAGAACTTGCGGGGATCCATAATACATTTCATGTTTCCCATCTCCGTAAGTGTCTTGCGGATGATTCTTCATGGGTGCCATGGACGAGATTGAGCTAAACAATAAGTGAGAGTATGTTGAGGAGCCGATTGCTATACTCGATGAAAAGGTGAAAAGGTTGAGAAATAAAGAGGTGAGAACCTTTAAAATTCAATGGCGTCGTAGTAAAGATTCCGAGTTTACTTGGGAGCCCGAAGAGTTTGTGTTAGTTTATCTTCCCTCTTGTCATGCGGCTTGGATAGCGAGGACGCGCTCCGATTCAAGTGGGGGAGAGTTGTAAGACCCGAATAATTATTGTACAGAAGTGTAAATAGGGTACATAAAGTGTGGAAAGCGGTGTGTAATTAAACAGAGGTCAGAGACTACCCAGGCCCTTGTGCGCGCCGTGCAGGGTAAGTGTGCGCGCCGCGCACTGATGCTGTTGACAGTTTCTGTTTTTAATTTAAATTGAACGTGGGGCATTTTGGTCTTTTCACTTGAGGCCGGATTTAAAGCCACTAAAAGGCTGGTTGGAGTCTTTAGTTCACATCCACCAACCTTATCATCTCTCCCATTCAATTTTAGAGTGAGAAACACTTTGAGAGAGAGAAAGCTCAAATCAAGGAGGAAGAAGTTGATTTTGGGCCAAAGCGCGTGTATTAAAGTTGTTCATCTATCCACTAGCTACGTTTTGATTGTGGTGGTATGTCCTAACTTTGATTTCTTTACTTTAATTTATAAAAGGGTTAGGGTTTGGGTAAATGGTGAACATAAAACCCATATTTGGTGATTTTGGGTGTTCTTGGGTAAGATTGAGTCATGAGGACTCAATAGTAACTAACCTAGGGTTTCAAAGTGTTAATTGGTGGTTATGAGTCTTAAAAGGTTAGTTAATCACTAGCACACTTGATTGTTATGTGAATGGGTGTTATTTGGGTTAGTGGATGACCCGAAATGGGTGTGTTGACTTTAAAATGGTCAAATGGGTAATGATTGACCTAGTTGGGAAAGATGGGTATGAAATACCCCAATTTTTGCATTAGTTAGTGTTGTTGGACCTTAATCATTAGCTTTTAGTGATAATTGATGGTCTTGACCTTAAATGGACGGTTTTGGCATAAATGGGTCATTTAATGCATTTAAGTCATTAAATGCACAAAAGTGTATTGTTGGTGTTTAGTCCAACTAGTTTGTGTGTTGATTGAGTACTTAATGTATTAGGTACTTTGCTTTGAAGCTTGCGGAAGTATAAAACCGTCACCGAAGCGTTAAGGTGAGTGGAATAATTATATATGTATGTATATGATTTATTTGCTTGTGGGGTATGGGTTAAAGTTCGATGTTGATGATATCATATCCTAGAGTATATTGTTTGATTTGATGAGGGCTTAAAGTTCGATGTTGACGATACCTCATGTATGGATTTAAAGTACAATGTTGACGAAGCCATACCACTATTGTAGTGACATCCGATGAGGGTTTAAAGTTCGATGTTGAAGATACCTCATATGTGTGGGTTTTAAGTTCGATGTTGACGATACCATATTAATTGGGACGGATGGGATTTAAGTTCGATGTTGACGATGCCATTCGTAGGGCTAGTCTTGGAATTTGAATACTAATGGATGTTGTGAACATCAATGTTTGTGTATTGTGGTGTAGCATATTATATTGCTTGTGTTATATGCTATTGTTATACTAGCTTGTGTTATCGAGGATTTTAGCGTTATACTTTATGATGGTATGCTAATTATATTGCTAGTATTTATGTGGAAATGGTGTAAGTGATTGCAAGTAAGTGAGTTATATATGTATATGTATAATTATTGTATTCACTAAGCGTTTTGCTTACCCTCTCGTTGTTTACCTTTTTATAGGCTCAGGCGTGGAGAAGGGAAAGGGTATTTGTTTGGACTAGTGATCCCGCTTTGTGTTGATAGGAGATGCTTTTTGGGACGTTTAGCGTTTGAAGTTTGACCAAGAGTTGGGTAGTTTAACCCCCAAACATCATGCTCTAGTGCCGTTTGGAATCTAAACTAATTTGGTCGAAACTTATATTTTGTACGAAACTCGTTATTCGGGACGATGTGGGCTCGGTGTCGTAAAACTTGTTTTATTATTGGAACGTGTTAGTTTTAACTATTATAATGTGTTGTGAAAAGCATTTCGTCTAAAAGTGTCGGGAAGTGGGAGATCTTTAAGCGAAAAATGGCAAAACCGGACAGAAGCTGCCAGGCAGCCTGCGCGCCGCGCACAGGTTGGGCTGTGTGCCGCGCACCCAGTCTGGGCAGTGCAGTTTTAAAAAAAAATTATGGTCTGTTTTAAGTTGGTTGACGGGTTGGGTTGTTACAAAAATGGTAGAAACAACAGTGAAAGGGACCAGAGGAAAAGGTTGATGCAATTTCTAATGGGCTTAGATGAATGCTATTCTAATGTCAGAGGTCAAATCTTGCTAATGAATCCACTTCCAATTGTTGCCAAAGCTTATGGCATGGTAAGGCGGGAGGAGAAACAAAAGGAAAATTCCACACCTAAATCCATCACATCTGTTGCGTTATCTGCTTATAACAGCAACTACAGGAACAACAACAACACTAATTCAAGATGGAATGCAACCAAATTCACACCAACATAGAGGAAAAGTAGCTTCAAGAAAGGAGTCTTTTGTGACAACCGTGGGTTTGAAGGTCATTTAAAGGTTGAATGTTATAAATTGGTTGGCTATCCCATTGGGCATCCACTCCATGGCAAGTTTCCAGCAAACAACAAGGTTAACCAGCCTTCTACACAAACCACAAGGAAGGTCAACATGGTGGTAGGCAATGAATCCTTCAACAACATGGACTTGGCAGTGGAGGCTAGAATGGATCAACTCCAAAACCAGCTCAATCAAGTACTCATCATGCTCCAAACTTCTCAAAAAAACTCAGAAAATGGTATGAATCCTCCACAAGGTAATCAGAGAACCATTGCTTCTCATATCAATAGTCAAAAGTACAGGTTTATTACTTCCATAATTTCTCATTGAAAGATGTTTGGATTGTTGATAGTGGAGCCACTGACCATGTCTCCACCTCCTTAACCTACATGCATAACATTCAAACCTATACTACACCTATCTTTGTCACACTACCAAATGGACCCAACACAACAGTCACCAATTATGGCTCAGTTACAATTAATCCTAACATCACCCTCCATGAAGTCTTATACATTCCCACCTTTGCTTACAATCTCTTATCTGTAAGCAAATTAGGTACACATCTCCCACTTTCTGTTCTATTTACACCACTATCCTGTCATTTTTAGGATCACAACAAACAGATTGCTCATGGCACCCTCTGTAATGGCTTGTATACCATCAAACAGGACAAAACAGCACATACTCACACCATCAACAACATCTCTACAACTCCAACCATCAACAATGAGGAAGCTAATCTTTGGCATTCTAGATTAAGTCATCCTTCTATACATGTAATGAAACAAATTAAAAGCATTCCTTCTGTAACAAAGTGCAATGACACCATAAACACTTGTAATATCTTCCCTTTATCAAAGCAACATGCTTTACCTTTCCCTGTTAGTCTCTCTCATGCTAAATCTTTATTTG
The DNA here is from genome assembly GCF_046630445.1 of Rutidosis leptorrhynchoides. Classification (NCBI taxonomy): domain Eukaryota; kingdom Viridiplantae; phylum Streptophyta; class Magnoliopsida; order Asterales; family Asteraceae; genus Rutidosis; species Rutidosis leptorrhynchoides. The sequence continues at coordinate 234,862,534 of NC_092335.1, forward strand.
CTTTGATTCATATTGATGTATGGGGTCCGTACAAACATTGTATAATGAATAACTGCAAATATTTTCTCACAATTGTGGATGACTATTCTAGGGCAACCTGGACATATATCATTCCTAGCAAACACCATGCTATCACCCAAATCAAAACCTTCCATGCATACATTCAAAATAAATTCAACACCACAATTCAAACCATTAGAACAGACAGTGGAACTGAATTCACCAATTCTAACCTAACAGAATTCTTTAATCAACATGGTATTACACATCAAACCTCATGTCCTTACACTCCCTAACAAAATGCAAGAGTAGAAAGAAAACACAAACAACTTTTAGAGGTTGCTAGAGCTATAAGATTTCAATCTCACATACCTATCCATCTTTGGGGTTATTGCATACAAACTGCCACATATCTTATCAATAGATTACCCTTAAAACGCTTACAAAATAAGAGTCCTTATGAGCTTGTTTACAGCACACCACCAGACCTAACACATCTCAAAATCATAGGTTGCTTAGCCAATGCCCATCAACATTCCACACACAAGTTTGCAGCTAAGTCCATACCATCTGTTCTACTAGGCTATCCACTTACCCAAAAGGGTTACTGAAAGGACCCGTCCTAATCCATCTGGACGAAGTCACCAACAACTGGTTCCATTGCGATGGTCGACTCCAAGTACTGTCTTTAAAATGAGCAAATGCACAGCGGAATGTTTCTTTTATACCTGAGAATAAACATGCTTTCAAGTGTCAACCAAAAGGTTGGTGAGTTCATTAGTTTAACATAAATAATCATTTCATAATTTTTAATAGACCACAAGATTTCATATTTCCATTTCATAAACATACGTCCCATGCATAGAGACAAAAATATCATTCATATGGATTGAACACCTGGTAACCGACATTCACAATATGCATATAAGAATATCCCCATCATTCCGGGATCCTCCTTCGGACATGATATAAATTTCGAAGTACTAAAGCATCCGGTACTTTGGATGGGGCTTGTTGGGCCCGATAGATCTATCTTTAGAGTTCGCGTCAATTAGGGTTTCTGTTCCCTAATTCTTAGATTACCAGACTATAAAGGAGCATATTCGATTTCGATCATTCAACCATATAATGTAGTTTCAATTACTTGTGTCTATTTCGTAAAACATTTATAAAAGCAGCGCATGTATTCTCAGTCCCAAAAATATATATTGCAAAAGCATTTAAAAAGGGAATAATGAAACTCACCTAATGTATTTTATAGTAAAAATACATATAACGACATTGAACAACTAAACAATGCAAGGTTGGCCTCGGATTCACGAACCTATATCATTCATATGTATATTAATACATATATTTGTAATCGAACAATTTCATATATTATATATATATTTTATTTGTGTATATATTCAAAAAGGTTAATATTTATATGATTTTATTAATATATATCACTTATTATTTAAAAAAAATACCTAATTTGTTATATATAAATATTTATATATAGATTGTTAATATGATTAATACATATTTATATGTAATATCACTTTTAAGTATAGTTTTGTATAAATAATATTTATCTGGTAAAATAACGCTTATAGCAGTAATAAAAATCGTATTTGGTTATGATGATAACAATACTTGTAAAAACTAAATCATAAGTTTTCTACTAATGATAATAATAATGATAATTGTAATAATAATAATAACTATATTATTTATAATAATACTTTTACTACTAATAATAATAATAATAATAATAATAATAATAATAATAATAATAATAATAATAATAATAGTCATAATATTTAATAATAATACTAATACTTAATAATAACATAACAATAATAATAATAATAATAACAATGAAGATAAAAATAATAATAATAATGAAGATAGTAAAACTACCTCAAGGATAAAGCCTTTTATAAAAGCAAAATGTCCCAAGTCAAGCTCGAACTTGCGACCTCTCAGATAAACCAACTATGCCTAATCATCTGTCTGAATCTTAACTTTCTGTTTTAATATCCAATATAATTTACATAACCCATCTTCTATGTCAGGCCTGAATAGCCCAACAGAAAATCCTAGACTTTGGACCTCGGCCCAATAATTAAAATAGTCCACGACCCAAATTCCTTCGGCCCACCAGCGTTTTCACAAACCCAACGTACCAATTGGTGATCTATGGCCCGATACATAAAAAGTTTGATAACTTAAATCGAGAAAAAAAAAATGCCTGTTAGTACATGGGATTAGTGCTCCATTATTTTATGTTATTATCAATTCCCTTTCATTATCACCTTTAATTATCAATCATCATCAACTTTATTTATCATCAGCATCTTAATCACAGCAATAGTATCGGTAATAATGAGTAGCAAAAAAAATAAAAAAAAAATAAGAAGAGTTACGGTTTTGATCTTGCTTAAACACTAAATTGAAACGAAACAGTAGCAACAATAAAAGTATTCGAACAAGGAACATGAACATTCAGCAGCTCACGATGGTTGTTTTTGGGTTCGGTTGGAACAAGATAGTTGTTAGTGGTGGTGATGAAATGGGTTTCGATTTACATGGGTTCGACAATGATGATGAAGCTTACGGTTGAACCGATGATGGTGGGTTTAATGGTTGTTGAGATTTTGATGGGTTGATCGTGATGAATTCGAAAATGATGATCATGGTGGCTTATCGATGTCGATTGAATGGGTTTGAAGTGGGTTGATGATGCCTCGCATAGTAGTGATAATAGGGTCGTTCAATGCTAGTTGTAACAAAAAAAAAATAAATAGAAAATTGAAATGGGTTTCAAGTTTAGTACCATACGAAGCAGGTTGTAGAAACCATGGTAATGGAGGTGGGTTTATATGGCTTGTTGTTGCAAGGAGGATACGCACATCATGGGGGTGTTTAGGTTTGATCTTGTTTAACAGAAAAAGGGAAACACCATTGGTGATATGGGTGGTGGTTTGGTGTTTTTGGTTAGTAACAGTATCCTATACGAGTAACAAGGCTAACGAGCAGTAACATTGTTTATGTTTGTGTGATCGAACAACAACACACATAAAATAACAAGTAGCAAGTATTTTAAATGGGTTTTTGATGGTAGTAAGGAGGTGGTGTATTGAGGTGGCGATTATTGGGATTCCATTAGAAACAGAAAACGAAATTTACAATGATGATGGTGGTGGTTCATTGTTTATGGTGGCCGTGGTTGTCGGTGAAGATTGTAGTTCGAAAGTTGTTGTCTAGAATGACAGATAACAAGAATGAAGATGAAAGATGTTTTCCATTCTTGCATATCTATCTGTATTATATATCTATATAATAAATATTTATTATGTATATTAGATGTACTAGTGGATGAGAGAAAAAAAAATAAATATCAAACACAGTAAGTCAAATAGATAGCATCCTTCAATTTTTGGAATCACATAGTCGACATTAATTTAATATACAGTAATATGTCATGCTCCAATGTTTAAATAGAAGAGAAGATAGATAGATAGAATTAGTTATAGATAGATACAGATAATCATAACAAGAGGTATCAAACGTAGAAAGGGAAAGGTGGTTTGTTATAATCGAATAAGCCTCTGAATATAGCTATCACAGGTGATTTGGTAGGAAACAAGAAAGATTCAATAAGAAACGAAATAAAAGTAGATGGGATGGAAAACTGATTTCCTAAATATCTATATCCATCTATTTTATTTAATTAATATTAATAATTAATAATAAATATATTAATAATAATATTGATAATATAATTAATAATAATAAATACTAATAATAATAAAAATAGAAATAATAATAGTACTAATAATAATGTTAATGATAATGATACTATGTTGTATCTTATTTTACATAGTTAAATCTAATGTTTAAATTATATTTTATAATTTCAAATTATTATATATATTTACAGTTATACGTCTACGTATTTATTTACAACAATCGTTCGTGAATCGTCGAGGTTTGGTCGAGGTTAAATGAATGTATGAACATAGTTCAAAGTTTTTAGGATTTCAACATTACAGAATCTGCTTATCGTGTCAAAATCAAATAAAGATTAAGTTTAAATTTAGTCGGAAATTCTCGGGTCGTCACAGTACCTACCCGTTAAAGAAATTTCGTCCCGAAATTTGAGTGAGGTCGTTATGGCTAACAATAAATATGTTTTCCTGACGGATATGAGCTGATAAATAGAGTTTTCATCTTTACCGAATAATACAGATAAAATAATTAGATTATTCGAAGAGCACGAATGAAACTATCATGAGAGAGGTCCCAACGGGCATCGTCCACCTTCGCCCAAAAACTTGCCTAAATTTTTAGCCGTTAGTAAAATAATAAAAAAAAAATTCAACGGTTATCCCAACGGTCACTTTTACACTATAAAAATAAATAAAATAAAAAAAAAAAAAAAAAACACCAACCATATACTTCATTTTATACACTCAAATATATATTTCTTTTATATTTCCACCTTTCTCAAAATCAAAATCAAACACTCCCAAACTGCAAAATGTTACTACTTCCCCCAATGATTGTTTCATTCGATGTTCATTACGGAGGTGATTTTCGTAATCAAATAAAGGAATATGAGTGGGGCGACAGTATTTCGTTTGAAGATATCGACATTCGTGATGTTGGTTTACAAGACTTGCTATCCTTTCTGAAGGAAAAAGTTCCGTGTGAATTCACGTCTGTGTTCTTTTATAAAGACGATTATGATGCGAATTGTAGGGCAAGTTTTCTGTGTACCGATGATCAATGGTACTTTATAAAAGATACCATTGAAGATCGCGGTAAACGCATTTCTTTGTATGCGGTTCTTGAAGATGAAGAGACGTTAGGTTATCGTTACCTTGATGAATCAGCTGAAGTAGCAGTTGAGGCATCGAGAGAAACACCGATGTCTCCAGAGTACCTCACGGATGGTGAAATGACTGGTGAACGTTACTTTGCAGATGACAATTGACGACGATGAGTAGTTTGATTGTAATCTTTTAATTTTCAATTGTCATGATGTTTTAATTTTTAATTATTGTAATTTCAGTGTTGTTGTCGAGTTTTATATCTTCCTTTATGTTTCGGAGCTCTTCGTCTTTTTAATCTCCTCTCGATCTCTAGTAAAACGAATAATGGTCTAGAATTTGTAAGTATGGAGTTTCGAATGAATTTAATGTTATAATCAAGAAAGAACGTAATAGCACGATTTGATTCATCAAATTACCAGAATCATTGGGAATAGAGCTATCAAGAATATACTTTCTTGATATGTTCAGAAGTTAATTAGAATGAAAGAGTTATGTAACATGACACATGATGGTGGTATGATCTACTGTGAACCATCATGTTCCATTAGAACTCAGCATGACTTACTGTAATATAATCACGTTGATCAAGTGTCATTATATTATACTAACTCATGCATCAGTTCCCAACATTACTTCAATAACATTCATATTTTAAGCTCGAAAGTTTACAGAATATAGAAACTAACAGTTTCTATATGATGCAACACTGATTGCACAAAAAAAATAAATGGTTTCAGATAAGAATAGTTATGAAAATATCTTCAGAAATATGGAGGATATTTATAAATGGATATACGATGATATCTTGGAATTTCTAATATAGATGAATGATGAAGGAGATTTATCCGTAAGGGTTTAGATTCGGAAGCAAGGTATTCGCTAAAGATTTCATCAGAAACAGAATCATTTGGATTCTTTGAAGTCAAACTTATTCCTTGTGATTTGTCCACGGCTTCCTTCATAGTTTCGCATGATCCGCTTTTCGGTACTAAATTTTCTATTGAATGTTTCCCATATAATGTTACACAGGAAACACGAAGAGGTATATAATTTCGGACGAGAATATTTATGAAAATATCCTTAGAAATATCGAAGATATTGATGATGATATTTTGGAATTTCTAAGTTCGATGGTTGATGGAGAAAGATTTTTTTTTTTTTTTCGCAAGATTTTAACATGACTTCGGAGCAAGATATTCTCTAAAGATTTCAACGGATCTAGATTTATCTGGGTTCTATGAATTTAAGGTATGTTACTTGTATTTCTCCTTGGTTTCCTTTATAGTTAGCTCAATCCGCTTTCCAGTTCCAACTTTTCTGAGCTTTTCCAACATACTAATCTTTATCATCAAACTTTCGATGATTATGGTCGTTTACGGTTATCTACAGTTTCTGCTGCTTCATTCAGCTTTTTCAACATTCAGAGTATTGATTTGTGACTGAGTGCTTTTCAGAATTTCAGAATGAGAGATCATAATTCTAAGAGATAAATGTCATATATATAACTGTTGATGTAGATATACTGTGAGTTTTCAAAGTACTGATTGTTGATTCCCAGTAATTGTTATGGCAGTTCTCGTTATAAGATGCGGATGAGTATATGATAGGGTTTCAATGAATAACTATAATGATTTATCAGAGAGATTTAAGCCAAAAAGCAACGAGGTTGCTGGTACGTCTGCTGGTAATATGGTGGAATATAAAAGAATTCTCCGGTATCAAGAGGGTAATTGTATATATCAGGATTATAGTAAGGTTACTTCGAATGAAAAGTCGAAGTTGACCTGCTAGAGCTGTGACAAAATTGGCTACTTTGGAAAGGGATTACAAAGTTATTTTCGATAATAACAATGTCAAAGGAGCTAGCACAAATACGTGTTATATGTTTACTCAGGTTCCGAATGTTTTCAGGTGTATAACTATATGCATAAATCTTTCCTTCTGTAGATGAAGTGTCGTTGGTTCATCCTCTCGATTGAGGTGTTTTCAAGAATCATGAAAGGTTTGTACGCAGAATTTGATTGTCGAGATACAAATGAGGTTTAAGATGAAATCAAGTGGCAAACTTGAAGAATTGTTTAGTTTCATATGTTATAGTCAATATTTTAATTCATTTTAATTTTCCAATGTTATTAGTCTACAGTCGATAGTCCACAGTTGACAGTCCAATAATTCATTTTCATATATAATATTCGAATTAATTAATACGTATCGTGACCCGTATACGTCTCAGACTCGATCACAACTCAAATTATATATATTATTGTAGAATCAACCTCAACCCTGTATAGAGAACTCAATCATTACTGCATATAGAGTGTCTATGGTTATCCCAAATAATATATATAAATGCGTTGATATGATATGTCAAAACCTTGTATACGTGTCCCGATATTTAAGGTGCGAAAAATAAATACAGAAATTAAATGACAATAAATAAAGTGCGTCAAGTAAATAACAGAAATTAAATGACGTTAAATAAAATTGCGAGAATTAAAATTGCGATAATTAAATTGCGATAAATAAAATGTAATATGGAATTAACAGTTAGCTAGGAACAGTTAGCTAGAATTTGGTTAGCGTGGTTTCTTAACAAAATTTCATATTGTCAATTAGTCTTTTTCTAATCAATTTTTATTGTGTCCATTATTTCTTCATTATGCCACTTGTTGGATTCTGATATGTCAAAATCCAAATTTAAAATTGAATGAAAATGGTTATTCTGCGGTGAACAGATACGTATCTCTGTAGATGTAAATAGGATAGTAAATGACTGTTGAATCAGCTTCAAAGAATGTACAGTGTAACTTATTAAAGTGAAATTTAAATGTTCCTCGGGTATTACCTACCCGTTAAAATATTTTCACCATTAACAGTTTGTACAAGAGAATTTTTAATTACAGTCTTTATGAAACAATATATATACATATATATTTTCTTCAGACGTAATCATGGATTTAATGAGTCAATGCCATATTAAACTCATTAGGCTTACGGCTAGAACTAGAGTACATAATATCTAAAACATTAGTGATTACGTAATCGCCATGATGGACGAAGATAATCGATGTAGAACGATACGTAGAACGATGATTATACTCGAGGTACATAATAAGATGTTGAGGCATGGATTATTGATGGTACTGGTGCTGTTACTGATGGTACTGTTGGTGCCGGTGATGTTGTTGAAGCTGGTACATTTTGCACCACATTCTCCGAATTGATTATTCGAGCGCGAAGTTCGTTGACTTATTACTCCAGGATGATTGTCGGTCGGAACGAGCGGATGAATAAGGTTCAGAATTTTGGATAGAATATAATCTTGTCGAATTACCCTGAAAATGAGACTGAAAATGGTGTCTCGAACAGGTTCGCCGGTAAACGCTTCAGGTTCATTGTCAAGAGGTGAATCCGGTTGGTGGAAGGGATTGCCTCCTGCGCGTTTCCATTAATTAAGTCGACTACGAACCCATCAGATGAATTGATAATGGCTGATTGGTTGATTCATGCCGATGACGCTGTTTTCGGATCTTAAGTGAACATTTATGTCGGAATAGCTGTCGGAATAACTATCAGAATAGCTATCGGAATATGAGGGGCTCGAACAGGTTGCAGGATTCTTCTTGTATGATCAGATGAAGGATTTTTGATAAGAAATAGATTATGGGATGTAGATTAGTACCCTGCAATACATAATTTACATATGCATATATAATACTAAAATCCCATAAGTTACGGAGGAATCTACGGAAGTTGTCAAGCAAAGTTACAGTAACAGATACGCTAAGATATGAAGTAGCAGATACGCTAAGATATGAATTTTGTCTATACACTATTCATGCAGTCAATGCAGTAAAACGTGTCTAGACTAAGAATGATAAGCAAGTGATTCTCTAAGAATGATAAGCAGATAATTTTTGACACAAAATGATAAGCAAAACTTTTGACATGCAGACACGGTCGAAGTCCAGACTCACTAATGCATCTTAATGACTATTAGTTAGACACACTAATGCAAGACCTGGTTCGCTAAGACCACCGCTCTGATACCAACTGAAAGGACCCGTCCTAATCCATCTGGACGAAGTCACCAACAACTGGTTCCATTGCGATGGTCGACTCCAAGTACTGTCTTTAAAATGAGCAAATGCACAGCGGAATGTTTCTTTTATACCTGAGAATAAACATGCTTTCAAGTGTCAACCAAAAGGTTGGTGAGTTCATTAGTTTAACATAAATAATCATTTCATAATTTTTAATAGACCACAAGATTTCATATTTCCATTTCATAAACATACGTCCCATGCATAGAGACAAAAATATCATTCATATGGATTGAACACCTGGTAACCGACATTCACAATATGCATATAAGAATATCCCCATCATTCCGGGATCCTCCTTCGGACATGATATAAATTTCGAAGTACTAAAGCATCCGGTACTTTGGATGGGGCTTGTTGGGCCCGATAGATCTATCTTTAGAGTTCGCGTCAATTAGGGTTTCTGTTCCCTAATTCTTAGATTACCAGACTATAAAGGAGCATATTCGATTTCGATCATTCAACCATATAATGTAGTTTCAATTACTTGTGTCTATTTCGTAAAACATTTATAAAAGCAGCGCATGTATTCTCAGTCCCAAAAATATATATTGCAAAAGCATTTAAAAAGGGAATAATGAAACTCACCTAATGTATTTTGTAGTAAAAATACATATAACGACATTGAACAACTAAACAATGCAAGGTTGGCCTCGGATTCACGAACCTATATCATTCATATGTATATTAATACATATATTTGTAATCGAACAATTTCATATATTATATATATATTTTATTTGTGTATATATTCAAAAAGGTTAATATTTATATGATTTTATTAATATATATCACTTATTATTTAAAAAAAATACCTAATTTGTTATATATAAATATTTATATATAGATTGTTAATATGATTAATACATATTTATATGTAATATCACTTTTAAGTATAGTTTTGTATAAATAATATTTATCTGGTAAAATAACGCTTATAGCAGTAATAAAAATCGTATTTGGTTATGATGATAACAATACTTGTAAAAACTAAATCATAAGTTTTCTACTAATGATAATAATAATGATAATTGTAATAATAATAATAACTATATTATTTATAATAATACTTTTACTACTAATAATAATAATAATAATAATAATAATAATAATAATAATAATAATAATAATAGTCATAATATTTAATAATAATACTAATACTTAATAATAACATAACAATAATAATAATAATAATAACAATGAAGATAAAAATAATAATAATAATGAAGATAGTAAAACTACCTCAAGGATAAAGCCTTTTATAAAAGCAAAATGTCCCAAGTCAAGCTCGAACTTGCGACCTCTCAGATAAACCAACTATGCCTAATCATCTGTCTGAATCTTAACTTTCTGTTTTAATATCCAATATAATTTACATAACCCATCTTCTATGTCAGGCCTGAATAGCCCAACAGAAAATCCTAGACTTTGGACCTCGGCCCAATAATTAAAATAGTCCACGACCCAAATTCCTTCGGCCCACCAGCGTTTTCACAAACCCAACGTACCAATTGGTGATCTATGGCCCGATACATAAAAAGTTTGATAACTTAAATCGAGAAAAAAAAAATGCCTGTTAGTACATGGGATTAGTGCTCCATTATTTTATGTTATTATCAATTCCCTTTCATTATCACCTTTAATTATCAATCATCATCAACTTTATTTATCATCAGCATCTTAATCACAGCAATAGTATCGGTAATAATGAGTAGCAAAAAAAATAAAAAAAAAATAAGAAGAGTTACGGTTTTGATCTTGCTTAAACACTAAATTGAAACGAAACAGTAGCAACAATAAAAGTATTCGAACAAGGAACATGAACATTCAGCAGCTCACGATGGTTGTTTTTGGGTTCGGTTGGAACAAGATAGTTGTTAGTGGTGGTGATGAAATGGGTTTCGATTTACATGGGTTCGACAATGATGATGAAGCTTACGGTTGAACCGATGATGGTGGGTTTAATGGTTGTTGAGATTTTGATGGGTTGATCGTGATGAATTCGAAAATGATGATCATGGTGGCTTATCGATGTCGATTGAATGGGTTTGAAGTGGGTTGATGATGCCTCGCATAGTAGTGATAATAGGGTCGTTCAATGCTAGTTGTAACAAAAAAAAAAAATAAATAGAAAATTGAAATGGGTTTCAAGTTTAGTACCATACGAAGCAGGTTGTAGAAACCATGGTAATGGAGGTGGGTTTATATGGCTTGTTGTTGCAAGGAGGATACGCACATCATGGGGGTGTTTAGGTTTGATCTTGTTTAACAGAAAAAGGGAAACACCATTGGTGATATGGGTGGTGGTTTGGTGTTTTTGGTTAGTAACAGTATCCTATACGAGTAACAAGGCTAACGAGCAGTAACATTGTTTATGTTTGTGTGATCGAACAACAACACACATAAAATAACAAGTAGCAAGTATTTTAAATGGGTTTTTGATGGTAGTAAGGAGGTGGTGTATTGAGGTGGCGATTTTTGGGATTCCATTAGAAACAGAAAACGAAATTTACAATGATGATGGTGGTGGTTCATTGTTTATGGTGGCCGTGGTTGTCGGTGAAGATTGTAGTTCGAAAGTTGTTGTCTAGAATGACAGATAACAAGAATGAAGATGAAAGATGTTTTCCATTCTTGCATATCTATCTGTATTATATATCTATATAATAAATATTTATTATGTATATTAGATGTACTAGTGGATGAGAGAAAAAAAAATAAATATCAAACACAGTAAGTCAAATAGATAGCATCCTTCAATTTTTGGAATCACATAGTCGACATTAATTTAATATACAGTAATATGTCATGCTCCAATGTTTAAATAGAAGAGAAGATAGATAGATAGAATTAGTTATAGATAGATACAGATAATCATAACAAGAGGTATCAAACGTAGAAAGGGAAAGGTGGTTTGTTATAATCGAATAAGCCTCTGAATATAGCTATCACAGGTGATTTGGTAGGAAACAAGAAAGATTCAATAAGAAACGAAATAAAAGTAGATGGGATGGAAAACTGATTTCCTAAATATCTATATCCATCTATTTTATTTAATTAATATTAATAATTAATAATAAATATATTAATAATAATATTGATAATATAATTAATAATAATAAATACTAATAATAATAAAAATAGAAATAATAATAGTACTAATAATAATGTTAATGATAATGATACTATGTTGTATCTTATTTTACATAGTTAAATCTAATGTTTAAATTATATTTTATAATTTCAAATTATTATATATATTTACAGTTATACGTCTACGTATTTATTTACAACAATCGTTCGTGAATCGTCGAGGTTTGGTCGAGGTTAAATGAATGTATGAACATAGTTCAAAGTTTTTAGGATTTCAACATTACAGAATCTGCTTATCGTGTCAAAATCAAATAAAGATTAAGTTTAAATTTAGTCGGAAATTCTCGGGTCGTCACAGTTACATTCTCTACAATCTCCTTACACACAAAATCTTTGTTACAAGAGATATAACTTTCAATGAAAAAGTCTTTCCATTCAAACTCAACCAATCATGTCAATCATACTCTAACCCTACATTGTCTACAAGTTCTACTCAAACTCAATCTGACAACACATCTACAACCTATCAAATCCCACTGCAGTCACCAACCATATCAACACCTTCCACTACTTCCACACCCACCAACAACACACCAGAAAACCAACACCTAACAGAATCAACTGAATCCACACCTCCACATCACCATACAGAATCTCAGGACACAACTCAAACTACACAATCTCTACCTCAACCAACTACAACTCCACAACCTTTAAACCCTAGAAGATCCAACAGAACACATAATCCACCCATCAAACTTAAAGATTATCAATGTCAAATCCCACAAATCAGTTAATTCCATATCCAAATTCCAATATTCCAAATACATAAATTACACCAACATTCACACACCACCCACCAGAAAACTCATTTGTACAATCAACTCCTTAATAGAACCACACACATACAATCAAGCATCCAAGAATGAGAAATGGAAAGAATCAATGAACATTGAACTTAAGGCTCTTGAAAACAATGACACTTGGGAGATCACAACTCTGCCACCTAATAAATCTGTGGTTGGCAACAAATGGGTTTATAGAATCAAACTCAAAGCTGATGGATCTGTAGAAAGATATAAGGCAAGTTTAGTAGCAAAAGGATACACTCAGCAAGAAGGATTGGATTACAAAGAAACCTTTGCTCCAGTTGCAAAAATGGTTACCATTAGGGTTCTTCTAGCCACAGCAGTACATCACAACTGGCATGTTGAACAATTAGATGTCATTAATGCTTTTCAACATGGTGATTTACATGAAGAAGTTTATATGCAAATCCCTCAAGGTTCTAACCAACAAGTTCCACCCAATTCAATCTGCAGGCTAAAGAAATCATTATATGGACTCAAGCAGGCAAATAGACAATGGTTCAACAAACTCACTGAATTCTTACTCAACTTTGGATTCAAACAAAGTTATGCTGATACATCTCTCCTTACTTATCATCATGGTTCAATCTTTCTATATGTAGTCATCTATGTAGATGATCTTATACTCACAGGCAATGACAATGCAACAATTAAAGCAGTCAAACACCAACTTGATGAGACCTTCAGCATAAAAGATCTTGGAGCAATTCATTACTATATGGGAATAGAATTTCTCAGAAACACCAATGGTATCACTATGACCCAACAAAATTATGCACTTGAGCATCTAAATTTGGCAGGGGTTTTAGATGACAACCCTTCTAATATCCCACTTGATCCCAACATTAATCTTTTAAACAATGATGGTGAACTCTTACAGGATGCTACACTATACAGGACTTTGGTAGGTAAATTAATTTACCTTATCATTACCAGGCCAGATCTGTCTTATGCTGCACAGGCACTCAGTCAATATAGTCAAAATCCTAGAACAAGACACCTACAAGGTCTTTACAAAGTGCTTAGATACATCAGACTTTGTCCAGGTCAAGGTCTACATTTTCCCAGCTCAACAACACTTACTCTTCAGGCATTCTGTGATAGTGATTGGGCTAAGTGTACCACTTCTAGAAGATCTGTAACAGGCTATTGCATTTACCTGGGTTCATGTCTTATCTCCTGGCAATCTAAGAAACAGAATGTGGTTTCCAAATCCTCCACAGAAGCAGAATACAGGGCACTTACAGATACTACTTGTGAGATTACATGGTTACAGAGTTTGCTTCAAGATCTACGCATATCAAAAACAACTCATGTTCCAATACTCTGTGACAATGCCTCCTCCATTGCCCTAGCAGCCAATCCAGTACAGCATGCTAGGACAAAGCACATTGAAATTGACTGTCATTTTGTAAGGGGCAAAGTTAAAGCAGGTCAAATAGCTACTCATTTCATTCCTTCGCAATCCCAAGTGGCTGATGTCTTCACTAAACCACTCGGCAAGTCACCTTTTCATAGTTGCATCTCTAAGTTTGGCATATGTGATCCATACACATTGCCAACTTGGGGGGGGGGGAGGACGACCAAAGTCAACGGTGCAGTCAAACCTATGGTCAACATGGTCTCCTCTCAATATCTCCAAAGATACAAATACCTTATAACTTGTAATTATATTTAACAAAAGGTAGTTAGTGGATGGTTAGGAGGTTAGAAAAGTTGTTAGTTAGTTAATTGTATTTTGTCTTTTTGTATGGCATATATATAGACGGAGTTTGTACAGTTTTCATGTAAGCTTTTCAATTCAATGAAATTCTATTCAATTTGATCTCTCAGCTTCATAAAATGTTTAGAGTTACATGGATAGATCAATAGAATTTGAGGACAACCATTTATATCAACTAAACAAAATTAAGCACAAACTCCATTCATTTTGTGATTGTGTTCCCTAAGTAACATGAAAATGGTAACTTTTGTGTTCATCGCTAAATTGATAATGATAATAGGTCAATGTCTTCGTTTATATAGTTAATATAATATGATAATATCTAAGTTTATGTATCGTCGGACTTGAGTTTATTTTTTAAGAACGATGAGTTTGTTTGTTTTATAGTTATACTTAGACTTGAGTTAATAATAAATGTAGTGTATATGCAGCATATTTGAATACTGGTAATAGATAAGATAACATTACTAAATTTTTAAGAATTTCACAACTAATGTATAATGATCTTTTTCGAGTGGTTGTGCAATGCACGGGCCTATAAGATGTATTAATAAAAACCAAGGCTAATTACTGTCATATGTTGGGTTGTTTCTCTAACGACTGGTATTTACTCAAGGTCAATTGTAATTGTATGTGGCGCTTTCAAGGTTAAACAATAAAAGAGGGCTGAAGGTACTCATTTTACATACGGATAAACAACTTTGCATTTCAAAAAAAATAACGTCGTCTACAAGGAAGTTTTGCAACGCAGAAGGTCCCGTCGCTTTTGACGAAGCTTATAGAAAGTCGATTACTACATAGAGAGATCCATATACCAGTCATGAGACTTTTCTACTTTGAAGAGTAGTTTCATCCGTAGAAGGGAGGACCTTCTTTTTTTTGATTCTTTGATCGGTATACACGGATGAGATCACAAAGACTATCATTGAAGCAAATGATGGAATAGCTTTGGTTAGAGCAATGTCCTAAATGACTTGACCAAATGATTTGGGGAGGTGATTCTCACACACTACATTTTGATCCATGTACACCTAATTATCTAATCTACCCTTAATTATTATACTTATAATAATAATATAAGTTCAAACTTTCTAGGGGCATAACTGTCAACTTATGAGACAAAAGTGTATAGGGATCAAAAAGTAGTGTGTGTGAGAATCAACCTGATTTGTAGTAAATTTATTTATTAAAAATGATTGTTGAATTTATAAAAATTATTTATTAAAATAATGTGTACAGATTGACTCAAATCAAAGAAAAAAAGATGTACTGTGATAACTAACAGTAAACATAAAGAGTAGGCGAGCAGCAAACTCAGATTCACTTCCATTTCAACTGAATTACAACAATAATAAGCAAAACGGGACCGGATCCGGGCCGGATAATGGATCAGGAATCGGGTTGGGAAGAACTGAGGAAAGAAGCTCGAAAGATCGAAGGAGATCTTGATGTTAAACTCTCTTCGTATGCTAAACTTGGCGTTCGTGTTACTCAAGGAGGTTCAGTTTTCAATTTCAATTATAATCTGATAAAATCTAACTAAACGTTTATATTCGTTGACATTCTTATTATCAAAACCCTAGAATTCTTAATTTTCGAATTTCAGATCAATTTTGACCGCTAACTATATGTATTCGATATCAATTTCATCAAAACACTCCGTGTATGTATACATATGTGTTATGTATGTATTAGTAGTGAAGGTTTGTTGATGTATAGTTAATGAAGATGATGATTTGGGATTAGGTTACGCAGATGCTGAGACGCCAACTTTGGGATCGAATCGTTCATGGAAGTCAATGGAGATGGAGATACAGTCGTTACTTGAGAAGTTATTAGATGTTAATGATTCTATGAGTCGTTGTGCTGCGTCAGCTGCACATACTACTTCAGTGACTCAAAAGCTTGCTAGGCATAGGGATATACTTCATGAGTTTAGTCAGGTTCTTACTTTGCTTGCTCAATCGTTGTGCAGTATGATGTATTTTTTTTTTTTTTTTTTTCCACCTGGAATGTTCAAGCATTATGCTGTTTTCATGGATCATTTGTTTACTTATTGTTTTATAAATGCTCATAACTGAAAGGTGACTTGGTGTTAATTTAACTGTCTTTGCTGCACGAATTGCGATCAACTCATTTGCTGTGTTCATTAAGATTCAAGATATCAAGCGAATTTTTCTAGTTTTTAATCTTACATTTTGATTTCTAGGCTTTTAGCTTTCAGTAAAACTATGAACTTCTGAACTGTTAGTTAATTTGTTGGTTTTGATTTTATACGAATTTCAGCTCTATTACTATATCAAGTTGTAAGTTCATTATCATATCATATCATATAGAAGTTTAAATCACAGTACAATAACTTAAAAATATACATCACTTTGATCTGTCAACTGGTAAATCGAAATGATAATCTAATTTGATAGATATATCGATTGTAAACTGACCGCGCATGAAACTTACAAGCTTGTTATTTGAAGACCTTGTTTTTCCTAAGCTATTCTGTCCAGGGGTGGACCAAAGAAGGGGCAGGGTGCCCACCCAGTGGATTTGCAATTTTTAGTGCAAATTTTTTCGGTTTTTCGATTTTGCCCAAAAAATCTACAAATTTTGCTCAAAAAACTCTATATTTTACCCCAAAACCTCCATATTTTGCCAAAAAAATCCCTACGTTTTAAAGAAAAAATTCGCCCCCGGTAAAAAAATTCCCTGGGTCCGCCACTGATTCTGTCCAACATCAAATTCTATCACCTTATCAGGGTTGACTATATGCTTACTGTATATGTTTTCTCTCTAATTTTTTCTTTTGTTTTTATTTTATTAATAATTGGCTTTTGTATTCATTTTGTAGGAATTCAGACGAATCAAAGGAAACATAAGTGCAATGACGGAGCATGCTGAGCTCCTAAGTTCTGTAAGAGATGATATCAGTGAGTATAAGGTGAGAAATGAATCTTTAAACCTCTATCAAATCTTGTCAATAAATATATGCATTATTATTTTTTGTCATTCTTGAAAAATATAATTTTGAATATATGCAGGCATCTGGGAGCATGTCGCCAAAAATGCAATTACTAAGGGAGCGGGCTGCTATCCATGGAAACATAGCACATGTAACAATTAATTGCCACATCATTTGTTTTTATCATGTAAATAGATCGATCCAAGCTTGCCACTTTTTATTGAACATATATCGTGTTTATTGCAGATGGATGATGTAATAACTCAGGCTCAGACAACAAGAGCAGCATTGGGCTCTCAAAGGGCCATGTTTGGTGATGTTCAAGGAAAGGTTAAACAACTAAGCGACAAGTTTCCTATTGTTCGTGGCCTAATCGGTACTGCTCCTTAACATTTTTCCGTTTTCTAAATTGACACCTCTATTTCGAAATTGATTGAATAAATATCTGTTTTAATCATTTCATTTACAGGCTCTATAAGAAGGAAGAAATCAAGGGATACTCTCATCCTATCTGCTGTTATTGCGGCCTGTACACTGTTTCTCATTATATACTGGCTTTCAAAGTGAAAAAGGTTATGTTATTATTATCATACAAGTGAAAAACGGTGCTGTAATCTAAAGAAATTTTGCCCAATTTGTTATAATGTTCCCTACATGATTGATGATTACAGTTGTTTTTCTTTTTGTTTGTGCAAATCATGCTGTAAGCATCTACACGACTACACTGATCTTGAACCAAGTGTTCACCTGATGTTCGTATATTACTATCTTCTATCGTTTATAAGCAGAGATGACATAACACAAAACTGGATGTAAACTAATGGTGCGTTTGGTTCACAGAATACTACTTGTTGGCTAACTCAATTCACAGTCTCAATCCATCTCTCTGCAGACACAAATCAAATTGTAGACCCTAGTGCAATTAAGCCAAATTCTATGAAAATTAATCTTATGACTTTAGTGAAGACCTAAATTCAATCTTCAATGATTGCAATTTTGGGGCTTGTCTTTAAAAAAAAATTAAGAGTTCTTTAGAACATTTTTATTAAATCATTTCAAATTATACATATTAAATTTTAATCAAGTTCACACACCATCTATGTTAAGAAGATAACAATAGTACTACTAAATACTAGTGCAATTAAGTTACTATACATGATCTTTTGATTGAGCGTAGTGGAAGGATTTATTGTGACAGTGAGGATCTCTCGTGTGAAGGTTTCTGTAAGTCGTGGTATGTTCTAAATAGGAAGGTTCCTAGGGATCTATTCGAAGGCGTGAATTTGCGATCAAGAAGGAATGTTGCATCTACCTCGGGATCTTTTAAACTCGTGGATCATGATGAAGATTTGGAGTATGGGGACGCCATTCAAAACTTGTTTATGGCGGGCAAGATAGATAACAAGAGTGGTTTTACGGACTCGGAAAATTGCGTTTCTTCGGGGTTGACAAATCATGGTATGACCGCTGAGGCTTTTGCGGCTTTTGATAATATGATGACGCGTATGGCCGAGAGTGAACCGGTTTCGGTAAATCTTATTAATGCTAGTGAAATCCCACGTCCGTCAACTACGAACAAGAATAAGCAAAAGCGTAAGGAGAGAGTGGTTCAAGGTGCCGAAATGGCTAAATTCGGCGTATTCATTAAAGACATTTGAGTTCTTTTTATCGGTATCATGTTTCTTGTTTCGTTGTAATCTTTAGAGTTGTAATCCATTGTATCGTCTAACATTAGTTTTGGATTGGTTTCGGTTTAGCTTAGGTGAGACTCGGTATAGATAGTTCGTTGGTAGCCGTTTTCTAGGTACGAGCCTCACCGGGGTCCTCTTTTGTACTTCTTGTTGAATTCGTTTTCTTTTCGAAAACGTTTTCCGTTTTATATAAGTTCTAGTTATTTCGCCGAAGAAAAAAAAAATAAGGCTATTGATCTTACGGTATCTTGGTGACTCTTTCAACCATGAGGTTGAGGGTTCTGCTATGAACATGTTTGTAATTTATTGAAATATTTGTCGAATGGGTATGTGAATTTGTCTTAAAAAAAGCATAGATGATTTTTACCCTAAAATTACATTATCGAATCCATCTAAATTAAAACTTTGCAAATAATTACAAGATGCAAAACTAATACTCCCTCCGTCCCATTACAAGTGTCCACTTACTTTTTGCACACAATTTTAGGAAATTCCACTAACTTCATTCTCCACCAATCAGAAATCTTCTCTCTCCAGAATAACCTCTTTTCATTGGTTGAAACACAAAGTGGACACTTGAAATGGGACATCCCAAAATAGAAAGGTGGACACTTGTGGTGGGACGGAGGTAGTAACTTGTTACTACATGTAAAAGCATGAAAGTAAGTTTTTTGTGTGTGTCATATATCCACTTTTAATAGAATACGCCTTAACATGTTGTGAACATGTTAATACACAGTTAGATGTATTAGAAATGATGGTGGATATATGAATGCTCTTTTCTCTAAAACGTTACATGGAAGTCTCTGCTTTTACCCCATATTTCTTGCCGCATCCTGTACTTTTTTTTTTACGTGGGTCACCGTACTTTCAAGTTACGTGGGGGTCCCTACTCCCTATCACTAACGTCTGTTACAACGATTCCATTTACTCATGAAAAACCTCATCCTAAACTAGAAAAACTTCCAAAACAAACGGTGTGAAAAACCCCAACCTAAAGTCTTAAAGTCAACAAACAAATAAACAACATACAAGATATAACGAAACATCCATAACACTGTCTTGAACAACACAAATAAAGCAACCCAACTACCAAAGGGCCTTAAGCCCACCGAGAGGCTCGACTAGAAAGAATAGGCAACCCAACTCAAGTCCAAGCAAAACGGTCTTGTCCTCATCTTCCGCAGCCATTAAGATTTGGTGATAACCCTTGTATGCGTCCAGAAAACACTTGTACCTAAATCCCGATAGTGATTCTACCTTCCAGTCTATCTCCGGGAGAGGGTAATTGTCCTTGGGACATGCCTTATTAATATCTTTGAAATCAACGCACATCCTCCAGTTACCGTCAGCCTTTTTTACCAATACAGGATTTGCAACCCATGTCTGATAACGCACTTCCCGCAGAATGCTTGCTTTGACAAGGTTGTCCACCTCTGCGCACAACCAATCACTGCGGTCTAGAGCCATATGCCGCTTCTTTTGCCTAACGGGTGTCAATGATGGATTAACATTTAACTTATGTTCCGCAATATCACGCGGAACCCCAGTCATGTCTGACTCACGCCACGCGAAAACATCTGCGTTTGCGGACAAAATTCCATGCAATTTGGCCTTTGTTTCGGCTGACAAGCCTGCGCCGATTTTAATTCGCTTATCCGGATGCAAGCGATTTGCTATGACTGCACAATTTGCCAGTTGTTCTCCCACGCTAGGAGTGCTTATAGGCGCAACTGAGCCACACAACTCGGTTGTTTGATGTGACGCAACCGTGGCAACGCCTCCTACTGTGGGAAACTTGATCAAACCATGCACTACCGATGGTATGATGTTGAAACGCCGTATGAAGTTTCTCCCTAGCAGTGCGTTATATCGTGAAGTTGAACGAACCACATAAAAATCGACCAATTCATGCCTGATCATCTACGGGTTCCTGTCATCCGCAAGCTCTACCATTAATTCTATTCGGCCTAGCGGCCACGAGTTTTCTCCGGAAAACCCTGATAGCGTAATATCAGGCTGGCGTAACTGCGCTTTGACTTCTGCCGGAAGGAAACGATAACAATGCTCATACATAATATCGACACCGCTGCCAGTGTCAACATGCATGCGCTTAACCTGGATTCCGCAATCAGGGATGCGACACTTGATGATAATGGGCTCATTAATAGAATCAATTGACATTACAGGAGGGAAAGTGATTGTGAGAAGCTCCCAATCTTGGTGATCATTGTACTTCCTCTGCTGGCTGATTTTCTCTGCGTCAACCATGTTAATGGTTAAGTCGGCATTTTTCGCTTTGTCAACTTTCTGCCACGCGAAAGTCTTAGACTTCTAAGCCTCTTCTGCGGCCTTTCCCTTGTCCTTTTTAGGTGGTTTTAGATGATCCAATTTGCCCACGCGAAGCGCCTCCAGAACCCGTTCCATCAAGTTTTTACACCGATTGGTGTCGTGACCATAATCGTCATGAAATTCACAATACTTTGTTTTGTCCCGCTTACCAAATTCCGTAAGCGGAGTTGGGACCGCAAAGGTCGCGCACACCGGTTCGGTTGCCAAAATTTCTTTTGGCGTTTTGGACAAACTTTTAAGCAGCGCATAGTTCTGATTATTGATGCCGCGCTGATTATTGTTTCGATAATTGCCACTTGATTTCCCTTTATCATTCCTGATGGGACCACCGCTAGGATACCTTCCACGAGAGTTGTTACCACGATTTTGATCGCGCGAACGATCATCATCGTCCTTCCTCTCGTTGCGTGAGCTAGCTGTTGGAATGTCATTATCTTCGCCACTCCGCATATAGTCGTGGCATTCATTAAGCGCCTCAGCATAAGTTGTTGGGACTGTATGGCGCAGACGCCTTACCAGTGTTGGATGACGTTCTGAGTTTATACCATGTATGAGTCCGGAAATCTGTTGCTCTGGTTTGAGATCTGGTATACGCAGGCACTCATTAGTATACCTTGTGAGAAATTCGCCCAAAGATTCCTTGGACTTCTGCACGATGTCATGGCATTCAATGTGAGTGCGCTTGCGTGGTCTCTGATTCTGATATTGCAGCAAAAACTTTGTCCGCAGATCCATAAACCCGGAAATACTACCCGCCGGCAACTTATTAAACCACTCACGAGCAATACCCTGTAGTGTCATAGGAAATATCTGACACGCAACCGGATCCACCCAGCCTTGAGTGCGCATTGCGCCTTCGAAACGCTGTAAAAAATCATCTGGATCGGTCAGGCCATTGTAAGTACCCAACGTGCTAGGTATCTTTGGTACTGATGGAAACGGGTATGCGGATATATGCGGAGGAAACTTGTCAAAGGTAGTCGGTAGCTCGAAGGGTGGTTTAACAGGATCCCCTTTCAAGTTTGCAAAGAAACGCTTCATCATGTCCTGAACAAAGTCAGGTTGTGAAAATAAGTGAACCATATCAGGAGGTGCGGCCTGCATGAATTGACTTGCAAGATTTGCCTGCCCTTGAACATTTTGCCAAGGTTGACCCTGCGTCTGCGGATATAACCAAGGCTGCTGCGTTGGAAAAGAGGGATAACTTGAAGACGCAGAGTACACAGGTGGCTGTAAAGGAAGCGAAACCTGTGGCGCAGATATCTGCGAAACTTGAGGATACACACTTAAAAGCCCAACTGTATGCGTTGTGCTTTGCTGCTGCGCTGTTATCGGCGCCCAATGAGAGTTTGCATCTGGGATGATACCAAATCCCCAACTATTAAGTAACGCATGCGCATCCGCAGGAGTTAAAAATTGTGAAACTGGGCGCGGTGGTTGCCAAGGTTGCAACGGTGTAAATGACGAATTCTGCTGAATGCTCTGCGTATGCAGAGGTATTGAAACAGTGGTACTGTAAATAGGTACCTGGCCGCAGCAAACCACATGCGGCCCCGTTGTTCCACCGCTAGTGCCTGCAAAGATGACCCTTGGATCCACTGACGAAAAGTCCAGCCGCGTGGTTGTGACTGGTGAGTTGGCTCTTGGCGGTGTGACCCCGTCTGAATATATCGGCTTGTACCTCTGAAAGGGTTCGCCGGATATAGGTGGAGGGTATATCGTGTACCCCGCCTGAATAGCGGCCCCCGTAGTCATAACCGGTGTATGTTGACTACCAGACGGTGAGTTCTGAACATCTGTTTGGGTATGTTCCGATGATTCCTCGGAAGTCATGATACTGTTAAAGAAAAAATTCAAAAATTTTGTAAATAACGAGTCATACAATTCAAAACCTTAAAAGAAAAAGCAATTAAACAGTCTTGAATTAATTCGACTCTCAATGAAAGCACCACTTGATCATGCATATTTTAACCGTGGGGTTTAATATGCCTGCTCAATACATAAGGAGGGGTTTAAGGATCTTAGAACGTGGCTCTCCGGTCCGGCTACCGTGAATAACTCTGGCCGACATGATGATGTCGGCGGGGTGGCCAAGTGATTAAGTCCACCTCTGATAACGGTCGTCGATCAAGAGGCCCCAAATAAGGTCGTAGATACTAGCTTACGAAAGACTAACCTGTTAACCTTGAAGAGATGCTGAATGATGCTGTTTTGCGTAATGTATCTCGTGTGCGATAGTTACGTAATATGCCGTGTCTGGTAAATGATGATTAGGGTTGTATTTATAGGCAAACCCTAATTCTAGAACCGTCCCAGATCACGTTAATCTCATCCATAACTGACTCCCCCGAATCACGGATATAATTATGGAAAAGATATTTACTTGACAGCTAAATAACCGCCGTACCGGGAACAAAGGAATCAGATACAATCCGCATACCGCATACCGCACACAAGCACACGCATACGCACACTATTAAGCGCCCGCATGCATATGAGGTGCGCATGCGGGTTGCGGTATCATTAACAACATACAAATAAAAAGAAAAGCATCCCAACAAAGTAAGTGATTAGCTTTCAAATGAAGGCATTCAACATGGGCCAAACTTGTCTAGTTCACAACAAAAGACAACCAAACAGAGTCATAATAATTTAGATGAAAAAGTTGATAAACTACTGCATTCATTCATGATAAACCAAATAAAGACAACTAAACAGAGTCATCATCACTCCTGTAAGAGATTTTCATTCAAGCTTTCATGGGGAAAGTGCCAAATTTTTGAAGTAAAGCACCCGCCAATTATAGTATTACTGTTTTCATAACAATAACACTCTTCGTATTGCATTCCAGGGTCCACCCATGTCTTAGGTTTAATAGCTGCACCACACATAAATTCGCTGATAAATACTGCATATTCACTTAACGTGTTTGCAGCCGGCAGCCATTTCATATTATCAAAATATAGTTCGTATGCCTCGTGCAAATCTCCTCTCATGTAATACAGCAAATATAACTTCTCATCTGAACTTACAAATTTTGGTAGTAAGTGGTCCGCCTTTCGTAAAATCACTGTATCGAGTATTGGAAATTTAGGCTTTCGAACATCCTTCATATCGAGTAGCGAAAATGTAGGCTTTGGAGCGAGTCTCATTTCACATAAAATATTATTCTCATGCAGTGTGTATATTTTACCCTTAAACGCATATAAGTCCACAATTTGGAGATTAGAGTAAAGTTTCTTCCAGCGAGTTTGTTTACCAGCAACCGAGTACCAAACCCAGTTCCATGATCTGTACGCGAATAAAAACACCCAAGCAGACATGGAACGTGAATAGACAAGAACACGCCTGACGAATTTTGGATCCATCAATTTTCTATAAAGAGGGACATTAGGGAAACGAAGTTTATGCCTCGTGATAGGATTCACAAGCAAAAAATCATTGGTTTTCGCCCTGTACAAAATTAAGTATCCGCAAGAGACACCGTAACAGATTCGGCCGATACAATTACGAACCATCACCTTCAACTTTCTTCCTTCGGAGTCCTGTAAATAGCAGTCTCTGGAAGATATCAACATCGGGGGTCAGGATTTAATAAACTCGTCTCTGTTTGCGAGTGCGCATAACCTCCATGATTTACAGACCCAACTAAACGAAAAAAAGTCACTAATTCCGAGGATCATCATGATTAGAAAAAGGGCATGTTGCATCAAATCTGACCATGGTGCTTCACAAGTTTTAGACTTCTTTCTGGTTATGCTTCTTGTGACAGCCATTTCTACACTACCAAAAATAAAATTCCGCGTAAGATACACAAGTTGTAAATGGGTGACAACGTATGCTAAATACAATTACTTGCCATCTTCATATGAGCCGTGACTGTTTGCGACCCTTCTCTTGACAACCCTAAGAAGTGAGGCAAGTGAGGTTCTGTTATTGGAAATGGTTTCCAAACAAAGAAGCAAAGCAGTGAAAAAGATCCGAGTTCTATTGTTTTGAACTTAAAGAAATTATTGATTAAGTTTCCTAAATTAGTTTACAGAGTTAACTTCGTATTTAGGAACTCACAATATAAGATTTGAATCAAAATCATTCAAACATCAAATTTAGTTCAAAGGAGCAGATATTGGGAACTCTAATTTATGAATCAATTTAGTCAAGTGAACCATGAGTGTTCACTTAAAACCATTGGCCAAAATCTAATATCGGTAAAATAAACACCCCTTTTAAATTGAAGCATATCGCTATATGAGGAAGAAACTAAAGCTTTGATGAGAGAATCCCAAATCCTAAAAGCGTCAAGACATCACAGAGTTCAGAACAAATGGGTTTTAATAACCAAATTGACCCGATATAGCCAACTGAATCAATTAAGGATACACTCAAATCAAGTCGGATAATGTCAAACCATATTAAATCAAACTTTAGAATTTTTGTGCAAGAAAATTAAATTTGTAGACTAAAATCCATAACAAAGTGACACATATTTTGTAAGAGCTATATTAGATTTTTAAGCCTGAACTCTAAAGGAAACTAAGGCAATAGAAAGCAATTAAGCGAACGGCCGACAACTTAAAGGCTAGACTGTAAAAACTAAAAAGGGTGGTTACAAACAGAGAACAAAACACATAGAACAAAAATATGAAACATTAAAACAAAGAAGCTAAAGAGGAAATATACCTATAATCGCAAAGTCACGGCGCTAAGACTGGAATTGGGAAATGAGGGATGGCATTAGGGCTAAAATGAATTTAAGGGAGTGAAATGGGGAATTAGGGCTAAAATGAATGAGAAATTACAAACATACCCCTTCACAAAAAAAATACCGTGAATGCACGTGCGATCACAGTTACTCCACTGCTAAACCCACAAGGAGTGGAAATGTATAAGTTCTTGTACGGATATGTACAGCAAGAAATCTATTTTCCAAAATCGAGTGAACATACATTATACATATAATCGACTTACCATATATACTGATCGAGAACATTTCTTATATAAGACTTTCATGTGATGTGATGTTCGCATGTATTAACTAACAGTTTGACTAGTAAAAAGGAAGAGTTTATTTCAGGACTAAATTGTACAAGATGTGCAATAAATTGTAAGATTTCCATAACAAATATATCGGACTACAGCCTGTAAACTAAGATCGAATGAATAAGTTAATTACATTTCATAATGCACACACCTGGTACATGATGGGATTCACTGCAGGAAACAAACCGCACAAGCTCTCCATCATAGTACACAAAATCATAATATGTCCATCTGAATACCCAAAAACAAACTCCATCAAACAAAGACCAGAATGCAAACATGACACATCAGTAAGTTATTTAGAATCAATAATAATTGGCAAAAGTGTAAATTATAACAAAGGGACAACCTGAATATGGATTGTTTTAACCAAATAGATTGGCGGTTAAAAATGTCACTCGACTCCCAACCCACTTCTCCTTCATGCTTACTCATTCTTTTTGGAGTTGATTGCTTCTATCGTTCATCACTTCATTTGTTCCTTTTTAATACAAAACAACAGTTAAGTTTGCATTTTTGTATACATAGCATGACCAAGAGAAGAGTCTGATCATTTTCAGATAAACAATATATTGCAATAACAAAACCTTATTCTTCTTCGTCTTGAGAAAGATAATCCATAGCATTAGAAAAAAAAACTTAGATATAAGCATAAATGTAGTAGTACTTATATATTCATCATTGAAACATAAAAATTTCAACAAAGTAGTATATAATGATATCCATATACCTAACCGAAAAACAACCAAACGAGTGAGTGACCAACTGACATCCTTAAATCACCCTCAGTGTTCAATTTACCAAGACATCCTTAAATCACCCAAACAACAAAAGCAAGTTGCGACATGGTAATAAACCTAAAGCCTAAAGACTTTGTTTCCGATTCAAAGACATAAAAATAGTCAGTCAATCTTCAAACCTTTTCAAAAGAAAAACTTGAACTGTAAAACAAACATAATATGAGATCATAAATGAAGTTTATAACCTGGTGAGTACAGGTTACTTATATTTGGCTCTGATTTTAAAAGACACTATTATGGATACTTTTAGTTTTCCAACTATAAAGACTTGGTGAATTCAAGTTAATGATACAAATCTAATTTGCAGCATAATCTCACTTGATTTCAGAACTTATTCAGAACAAGATTTCAAAAATCCAATAATTCAATCATCAAGAATGACAAAACCTCTAAATTCAAGTTTTCAGGTCAACATGTTATGAACTTCTTGACTTCAAACGCATCGAAGAAGCTCTCAAATCAACATGAAGACATCGAACAAAGAATCAGTCTCGAAATTGAATCAAAATGAACTTTTATTAATGTTACTCAAATGATAGTTCAAGATTACAAGAGAGAGGGAGAGAATAGTGTTTACACACATACAAATCAAACCTATTTATTCTTAGAACTGAGAGAGTAGCATTTATACAAGATACGAATAAAAGGGAAGAACTAATTTAGTTGGAGTACCAAAGGGCTTCTGGCCTAATGGTATCAAGGGAACTCATACCTTGAGGTTGTGAGTTCCAGTCCCATCATGGACAAAAAGTGTGTGTGTGTGTTTGCTATTCCCAAAAAAAGATCAGTTAAGAGTCTGTTGCAGTCTGTTTGCGTTACTTATGTTATAGCCATTGTGTATTTCCTTTAAAGCCACGTGCTCGGCACAAGCTCTATTAATAGACTCATAACGATTCTTCCTCCTTAAAAAGTAACAGCAAACTCCCGTCCATCAACTCTCGACACTGACCTTATGCTTACTTGAGTATCACATGCAATATTCTCACAAGTTTCATCCCCCTGGATTCCAAGCTCCCACTAACTCATTGCTTCCTTATAACTTGATCCCACAATTCAGTAGCGCTGACCTCTGGATTTGACCCTGATCTAGTAATCAGGTGCAATGTTATTATGTGGTGGCAATATTCTTCGAATCCCTAATAGCTGACAGTCGATAGAACTTAATGAATCAAAATTTGTTTGTTTCTTTAACGACTTGACCGGGTTGTCACCTTCTCGGGTGATTCCATTCGACGAACTTGTCTGCCTCCTTGATTCACTTACAAGATACAAATAAACTGGACATGTATTGCTAATTATGTTACTTCTTAGTGAATGTAATGTTCTAATCATGGTCAAGAACTTCAATGGGACTATCATCATGAAGTTCCTTGTATGCAAAAACCAAAACACATAACACAGAAGAGTACATCTCTTTCAGGTTATCTAAAATAGTTTGGGCCCCGCTGTCAAGTTCCACAAAGCCATCAAAAAACTGAATGTAGGAATTCTTTTGGCAAAGTTGCTACACAAATTTCAAAGGCTATCCGTTTATAGATTAAACTTGCGAACTATGTCAAGCTGAACAACTTCATTTCTAGCATCCCCTTCTTCGACCGTGTTCTTCAAATCAGTTGTGCTTAGTTCTGTAAATGTCAATGGGCAGACCAACTTTCTTTTGTCTCCTTTGCAATGGTGGCAGCTGATTCTGATCATGTGCAATCGACTCTGTATACACCTTATGACCTAGGTTAACACGAATGGTATTTAGATATTCATCTTTTAGATCATTCCTAACCACAACTACTTCACTTGAACCTTTAGCCCATAAAGAAGGTAGTGATTCTAAACAATGTTTGTCCACTACTTCATATGACTTATTCAAACAACTACGGCCATTACTCACTTCATTTGGAGCATTATGACTAGAAGTACGTAGCACTGATGGACTGTGTTTCCTTAAAAACTTGTCAGTCAATTCTTGCACAAAAGCCAAACAATAAGCATCGTAAAGGTTTTTAGGATTGAACATGCTAATACTCTTCTTAATTTTGGGTTTCGACCCCCAAATGAAAAAGACTAATAACGTACCATCATTCATCAAAACCATCTTGCTATTCAAAGATTGAAAGGCACCATTATATCCTTTCACCGTGTTCTCTTGTTTCAAGCCTTTTCTCTTGGGCATTACATCAAACACTTTGTGCGCATATTTCTTATTCTTAATTTTATCATTGCCATTACTATCCTTTACCATCGACACTTATTACAAATTGTAACAAATTCTGAACTATGCCCTGATTTCTTAGAAACATAACTTGAAAAATGAAAATTTCGATCCTTACCTCCTCCTTCTTTTCTTAATTATTTGCAAACACATCCAATTTAGGGGTTATATCCATGATAGAATCTCATAGTTCCTGAAGATACTGTTTGACAACTTGATTTGGTTTTGTAATTTCAGTAGTAGCCATTGAATTTACACAAACATTAATTGATTTATTGCACAAAATATTGGTTGATGGATTTACCGTGAATGCACGTGCGATCATGGTTACTCCACTGCTAAACCCACAAGGCATGGAAACGTATAAGTTCCTGTATGGATTTGTACAGCAAGAAATCTATTTTCCAAAATCGAGTGAACATACATTATACATATAATAGACTTACAATATATACTGATCGAGAACATTTCTTATATAAGACTTTCATGTGATATCCGCATGTATTAACTAACAGTTTGACTAGTAAAAAGGAAGAGTTTATTTCAAGACTAAATTGTACAAGATATGAAATAAATTATAAGATTTCCATACCAAAAATATATCGGACTACAAACTGTAAACTCAGATCGAATGAATAAGCTAATTACGTTTTAAAATGACACACACCTGGTACATGATGGGATTCACTGCAGAAAACAAACCGCACAAGCTCTTCATCAAAGTACACAAAATAATAGAATATCTGCTGAATACCCAAAAACAAACTCCGTCAAACAAAAACCAGAATGCAAACATGACACATCAGTAAGTTACAATTTATTCAGAATTAATAATAATTTGCAAATGTGTAAATTATAACAAAGGTACAACCTGAATATGGATTGTTTTAACCAAATAGATTGGCGGTTAAAAAGGTCACTCGACTCCCAATCCACTTCTCCTTCATGCTTACTCATTCCTTTTGGAGTTGATTGCTTCTGTTGTTCATCACTTCATTTGTTCCTTTCTAATGCAAAACAACAGTTAAGTTTGCATTTTTGTATACATAGCCTTATTCTTCAGGTTATCCTGAAAAAGATAATCCAAAAAAAAAATGAAAAATAATAATAATAAAACAATTAAAAAAAAAAAAAACTTAGATATAAGCATAAATGTAGTACTTATATATTCATCAGGTTATCTCTTTCAGGTTATCTAAAATAGTTGATTGGGCCCCACTGTCAAGTTCCACAAAGCCAGCAAAAACTGGATGTAGGTATTCTTTTGGCAAAGTTGCTAAACAAGTTTCAAAGGCTATCCGTTTCTGGATTAAACTTGCGAACTATGTCAAGCTGAACAACTTCATTTCTAGCATCCCCTTCTTCAATCGTGTTCTTCAAATCAGCTGTTTTTACTTCTTTAAATGTCAAGGGGCAGACCAACTTTGTTTTGCCTCCTTTACATTCTTTGAACCATTTAAACTAGCCTCAAGGTATGACATGGTCCCCAGCTTGAGCTTCAATTACCCCTTCACCAACACATTCTACAATCCTAAACAATGACAACTATCACTTTCACATTGACTTTACTAGAAGCCAACTCATCTAGATGAATTTTGAACTGATTAAAATCATGATACTCTCACAACATTTGATGTAATACCATCATCATTCTGATAAGCATTAACTGGCCAAATATCATGCTTCAATGGCAAGAGACTATCCACATGATTATACTCTTTTTGGAAAAAGAAAGTACCCCATTGCATCTTTGCAACGATGGCAGCTGATTCTGATCATGTGCAATCGACTCTGTATACACCTTATGACCTAAGTTAACACGAATGGTATTTACATATTCATCTTTTAGATCATTCCTAACTACAACTACTTCACTTGAACCTTTAGCCCTTAAAGAAGGTAGTGATTCTAAACAATGTTTGTCCACTACTTCATATGACTTATCCAAACAACTATGGCCATTACTTTTGTTTGGACATCATTTTGGGATCACCCAGGGGAACTTAACCACCCACGCGTTCATCTCCCGTAGTTGCATAACCCGCCCCCAACTACTACCCTGGAGGAAACCCGGACCAATCTGAGGGCATGACCGCTAAAACCCCCCTCCCCGCTGCCCCCGCACTAAGCGAAAGGTGACCTGGGTGGATACTTCAGGTCAGGGATAACATTGAGTGCAATGTTGTAGCCCAGCGGAGTCAAACTCCTGACCTCTCGCTAAGAGACACTACCAGCTGAGCTACAACTACGGCCATTACTCACTTCATTTGGAGCATTATGACCAGAAGTACGTATCACTGATGGACTGTGTTTCCTTAAAAGATTGTCAGTCGATTCTTGCACAAAAGCCAAACAATAAGCATCGTAAAGGTTTTTAGGATTGAACATATGCTAATAATCTTCTTAAATGAAGAGACTAACGACATACCATTCATCAAAACCATCTTGCTATACAAAGATTGAAAGGCATCATAATATCCTTTCACCGTGTTCTCTTGTTTCAAGCCTTTTTCTTTTGGGCATTACATCAAACACGTTGTGTGCATATTTCTTATTCTTAATTTTGTCATTGCCATTACTATCAGTTACCATTCGACACTTATTACAAATTGTAACAAAATCTGAACTATGCCCTGAATCATTAGAAACATAACTTGATAAATGAAAACTTCGATTCTTACCTCGTTCTTCATTTCTTGATTGTTTGCAAACACATCCAATTTCGCGATCAGTTCGTTGGTCATATCCTTGAAGAGATACTGTTTGACATCTTGATTTGGTTTTGTAATTTCAGTAGTAGCCATTGAATTTACACAAACATTAATTAATTGATTTATTACACAAAATTATGGTTGATGGATTTACCTGCAGAAGATACTTGTAGCTTAAATCCTTCATGAAAGATAAAATATGGACTATAATCCGTTCCGAGTTTAAAAAAGAGCCACGTCAAAATTTGCAAGAAACCCTTTTTAGGCCAGAGCCACAGACCGAGTTTCGTGTTTCACAATTCTTAATTCATATACACGTACTTGTACTTGCAAGACATTTATATAAATCAGTTGTTAGTTGATAATGTTAATATTAATGTTAATTATGGTTGATGTATTAATGTTTATCTAATATTAATTAATATTGAATATTGATTGATATTGATGTTTATTAAATGTATAATATAATTACAATATAAAAATAAATCTTTTATTGCTGATAACATTTGTATTGAAAACATTAATACTAACGCAATTATGTGCCCGTACGTTAAAATTGTTTTAATTTCAATTGACAAATAATCGATAAAACACCAAACATGAACTCCGAAAAAATTGTTTTGAACTGATCGTTAAGAATAATATTTGTTGTATATCTATAATTGTATATGTTTATAGTACAAACTAATTTTATCATGTCAAAATCTCAGATGAAGCAGAGCGGACATATATCTGAATATCTATAAGGATTAACTAATAACTATAGTAACGTCAGTTAACAAACATGAGCCCGTGTATTTATATAATTCTACAAATATTATATTAACTTAATTTTTTAAATTTATGCGCAAAGTGTAAAACAAATTTATAATATATAAAATATCATTCATAAATAATATTATAAAAATGTTAATAAAGAAATATCTATTTAATAAATTTTTTTGTTACAATAAGAAAATTGTAAATAGTTTTATAACATTACAAATATATTATTAATATAATTCTAACATCTATGGTTGTTAATATTAATATAATATTATATACTAATAAAATATAATATTTTAGTTAATTACATATGTATATTAAATTAAATTAGGAAATTTAATAATTTAATTAATATATGAAAATAAGTGACAGACTGACACATGACATAGATAAAGAAGGAGTTGACACGTGGCAAAAATTAATCAGGATTTAACACGTAAGATTATTGTCACGCGCTTTATATAATGTATAGATACTAGTACTATAAATTAGGCTTAGATAAGGTTAAAACGTGTCGAGGTGGTCGACTAGGAGTTCGACTCGTTTAATATCAAAGAAAGAGCTCGAGTTCATCTCGTTTCGAACTCCAGCTCGGCTTGTTTAATATATATATATATATATATATATATATATATATATATATATATATATATATATATATATATATATATATATGGGCAGGATCAATGGGGAAATAACCAATCGGGGGGAAGCAAAAAAAATTTTTTTTTCGTTTTTTTTGGAATTTTTTTTTCCGGCATCAAGATCACACGAAAATATGAACATTTAGAAGAGACACTTTGTGATGAATGTTATTATTTAGGCGGGAAAACGATCGACAAAAATAACATTCAAGATAATATTGTTCGTGAAGAATATGAACGTTTTTTTTCTTCATGTTTTGTGAAGTAAAATTTAGCCCGATTTAGAGTTTAGGGTTTAGGGTTTGGTGTTTTGGGTTTATTCCATAAACCCAAAACACCAAACCCTAAACCCTAAACTCTAAACCGTTCGTGTTAAAAACTCAATCTAAATCCTAAATCTAAACCCTAAACCCTAAATTTCTAAACCCTAATATCTAAACCCTATAAACCCTAATATCTAAACCCTAATATCTAAATCCCAATAGCTAAAACCTCAACATACGCTCGAAAAACACGATAATTGTTATATATTACTTCTTCGAGCGTTTTCCCGCCAAAATAAAAACATTATTCACAAAGTGTCTCTGCTAAATGTTCATATTTTCATCTCATCTATAATGTTCGTGAACAAAGTTTTTTCAAAAAACGAAAAAAAAAAAAAAAATTTGTTTCCTCCCGCTTCCCCCGATTGGTTACTTCCCTCTTGATCCTACCACTATATATATATATATATATATATATATATATATATATATATATATATATATATATA
This sequence comes from Rutidosis leptorrhynchoides, assembly GCF_046630445.1. NCBI lineage: Eukaryota > Viridiplantae > Streptophyta > Magnoliopsida > Asterales > Asteraceae > Rutidosis > Rutidosis leptorrhynchoides. Next base: position 234,897,085 of record NC_092335.1, read on the forward strand.
TATATATATATATATATATATATATATATATATATATATATATATTATGTTTGTCAAAGAGTTTTTTTGTTTTTTTTTAGCTTTTACCTTTTAATAAAAAAAACCCCATATTTCACAAAAAAAACTTCGTTTAATTAAATAGGTTTTTAGCTTTTAGAGGTTGAAAAAAGCTCATTGAATAAACGCTTCTTCAACCAGCATTTCAGTTGTTGTAAAGAGCTTTTTGTTTTTAAATCAAAAACCCTTCCTAAAAGTTTAGCATCCTCACCAACGTAGCAATAGCTCAATGGTACCCGGTACATTTGAAGCTGGGATCTACCATCTGGAAGCTTGGACTTGAAACAATTGCAGGTTCAATCCCACTCGCGGCAAGAATTTACAACTCTTGTGGCAGTGGGATAATGATTGCTCCTGTCACATGCGTAGGGACCCATTAGAGGTAATTTTCCGGCATCCGACTCTTCGAGGTGAGTATGGTGGGTTTCTAAAAGGAAAAACAATGTCATGGTGTCCCTGCCTTTTTTGGACTTAAAGTTTAGCATCCTCCCACCTTTTATAACCCAACTGCCATAATCATATCCCACATAACATAACCATATTCCATTCGGCCATAATAACAGCATATGTCTTTGATCAGTCTTCAAAACCGAAATAAATGTTAAAGAACTGGGGATGATATAAGTGATGAACAAGCATGAACAAGTGCTATGAATTGTGCTTGATCTTGTTTATGTTAAAACCAAAATAAAAGTTAAAGAATAAACTAATTCGTGCTTGATCTTGTTTATATTAAAACCAAAATAAAAGTTAAAAAACAGGGGATGATATAAGTGATGCACAAACATGAACAAGTGCTTGATCTTGTTTATGTTAAAACCGGAAAAAAAAAAAAAAAAAAAAAAAAAAAAAAAAAAAAAGAAGAAATGATATAAGTGATGAACAAGGATGAACAAGTGCTATGAATTGCTTAATGATTTCTTGCCAAATGATTATATTTAGCACAACATTTTTGAACTTCAATAAACATTTAAAAGTGAGGTAAAACAAAGATTGATAATGGTGATGCTACGGTGAGTGGTGGTGGTTAAGGGTGGTGTGTGTTGATTGTGATCAAGGGAGGAGGAGTTGGTGATTTTGGATTGGAGGATTTGGTGTCTGTTTTTTGGTGAGATTATCAGTTCACTCACGAATTAATGGGGTGTTTATATTGTTATATAGAAAACTGAATGAAAAGAGGTGAGGTCAAAGAATTAGTGTAAGCATGGGTATAAAAGTATATTTGTTTAAGAGTGTGTGTCACTTATTCTTTGATTGTCAACCACCTTTCTTGTTGTTTTTTCAATGGTAATAGGAGTAAGGTGTGTAAAATAGTGTGTAAAGGAGTACAAGAAAGTTTGTTGGCTATTAGCTAACTTGTAACTAGGATGTAACATTCTAGTTAGGTTCTAAGATAACTTACAGCTATCCGTATGTTGACCGGTAGTCAAATTCCGTTTAGCTTGACCCTAAACTAGTTGTTTACGGGAATCGGATATGATATCTAGTACGCGTATCATTATTTACTACAGTATATCGGAAGGCAAGATATGACCCATTTGCACCATTTAGGACATAAACCCAACTGAGTTTGGATAAAATCAAGGTAACGCCAACTAACGTTGTCAAAGGCTTTCTCGAAATCAACTTTGAAAATAAGAAACTTTTTATTCCATTTTTTTACCAGTCAATTAACTCACTGCGGATAAGAGGACCATCAACTATTTGGTGCCTTGTCACTTCCACAATCCCAAACCGCACCCATAATCTCTTCCATCGTAATGTCACGTTCAAGACGCATACAATCATCAGAGGAAAGGACCGAAGCTCGCTCCAACGACGGGTCTAAGATCAACCTGCAGGCATCTTTATCGTAGAGCTTCTCTTGGTAGAAATCAAGAAAAGCACTTTTAACCAATCCCCATTATTATGCATGATACCATGGTCAGATTGGCATCTACGTTTCTGTATAAGAATACCATGAATAAAAATTCTAGTTTTCACTCCCTTCAGCATCAGCATGCCAATTAACTATGGATTTTTAGATAATGTCATGAATTCAGCTTATCGATATCATGTTGCTCATGAAGCTGGTCTAAACAACGAGATTTGTCCAGCTCGGAGGCAATTCCTAAATCAATAATGCAACTCAATCTCGTATAAGATTGGAGATTTCACTACTAGAAGACACTATTATCAAAATAAATAAGTTAATTGAAAATCATAATAGATAAGTTGCATGTAAAAAGTTGATAAAAGTTGATAAACTACTGCTGCCAATCTTAGAAACCAAAAGAGACAACTAATTAAACAGGGCCATCACTCCTGTAAGAGATTTTCATTCAAGCTATCATGGGGAAAGTACCAATATTTCGAAGTATAGAACCCGTCGATTATAGTATTACTGTTTTCATAACCATAACACGTTCCGTATTGCGTTCCAGGGTCGACCCATGTCTTTGGTTTGATAGCTGCACCGCACATATATTCGCTCATAAACACTGCATATTCACTTAACGTCTTTGCAGCCGGCAACCACTCCATATTATCAAAATCTAGTTCGAACGCCTCGTATAAATCTCCTCTCTTGTAATTATAGAGCAAATACAACTTCTCATCTGAACTTACAAATGTCGGCACTATGAAACCCCGTTCTAGGACATTCTTTACATCAAGAAGTTGCAAAAACGCAGGCTTGGGAAAAATTCTCATTTCACATAAAATATCTGTTTGATGGAGTGTGTATATTTTACCCTTAAACGCATATAGGCCAACGATTTGAAGATTACAGTTGAGTTTTTTCCAGCCATTTTGTTTACCAGCTATCGAGTACCAAGGGAAATTGATCAAAATACACTTTTTTTTTAAGGCTTCAAACAAAATACACTTTTTTTTTTAAAATTGTCTTTTTACACCATTCGGTAGACGGGATTCCGTCTACCACCTTTATCTGTCGTCGACTACCATTTTTGCAAAGTAGTCGACGGTGAGATAAAGGTGGTAGACGAATTCCCGTCTACTGGCAGGGTTAGTAGACAGCGAGAACAAAGCAGTAGACAGACATTTACAAAGTAGTCGACCGTCTACTGCCTTGTTGTTGCTGTCTACTGCCTTGTTAGTGTCTACAAGGCAGTAGACAGCAACAACAAGGCAGTAGACAGCAACAACAAGGCAGTACCACCTTTATCTGTCGTTCACTACCATTTTTACAAAGTAGTCGACGGTGAGATAAAGGTGGTAGACAGAATTTACAAAGTAGTCGACCGTCTACTGCCTTCTTGTTGCTGTCTACTGCCTTGTAGACACTCACAAGGCAGTAGACAGCAACAACAAGGCAGTAGACAGCAACAACAAGGCAGTAGACGGTCGACTACTTTGTAAATGTCCGTCTACTGCTTTGTTCTCGCTGTCTACTAACCCTGCCAGTAGACGGGAATTCTGTCTACCACCTTTATCTCACCGTCGACTACTTTGTAAAAATGGTAGTAGACGACAGATAAAGGTGGTAGACGGAATCCCGTCTACCGAATGGTGTAAAAAGACAATTTTTAAAAAAAAAGTGTATTTTCTTTGAAGCCTAAAAAAAAGTGTATTTTGAACAATTTCCCGAGTACCAAACACATTTCTGGTACTTGCATACGAATAAAAACACCCATGCAGACATGGAACGTGAATAGACAAGAATACCCCTGAAGAGTCTTGGATCCAACGAATTTCTATAAAAAGGGAGATCAGGGAAATGAAGTTCGTGCCTCGTGATGGGATTCACAAGCAAGAAATCGTTGGTTTTTGCCCCGTACAAAATTAAGTAGCCGCAAGCTACACCGTAACAGATCCGGTCGATACAATTGCGAACCATGGTCTTGAATTTTCTTCCTTCAGAGTCCTGTAAATAGCAGTCTTTGGAAGATATCAACAACGGGGGTTGGGATTTGATAAAGTGGGCCCTGTTTGCGAGTGCGCATAACCTCCATGATTTACAGACGCAACTGAACGAAAGAAAATCGCCAATTCCAAGGTTCATCATGATTAGAAAAAGGGCATATTGCATCAAATTTGACCATGGTGTTTCACAAGTTTTAGACTTCTTTCTGGTTATGCTTCTTGTGACAACCATTTCTACACTAATAAAAAAAAAAGGAAAATCCACGTAAGAGTGGATATTTCACGTTCTCGCGGATCCCTTATTCTAATGGTCAATATCCGGTGTTTGTGCACCAGGGTAGTCCCTATGGCACACTATATATATACATATTTTCTAAGGAATCATAATTTTCCAAAAGATGTTTTAATCTTGTCGGATTGACCCAAAACTTTGCACGGCTCTCAAGGAAGATGAAAAGAATGGAGTCTCAAGGGTGTAATTTGTTTGTCTAATTGAACTACGGGAATCGAGAGAAACTCAGTTTTGAGGGATCGGGGTGCAAGATGATTTTAATTTGCGTGAAGTGATTTGGTTTTTTGTGAAAACTTGTATAGCTAGTATGTACGTTGTATAGTGTCTAGATGTGAAAACCGGATTTTGACGATCACATCGAACACACGAGTGACTAGTATTGACCAAACATTATCCGTTGGATCACACTAGAACAGGATCATAACTTTCCTTTGCCACCCCTAAAATGTGACTATGGTTGCTACAAAGAAGCAAAGGTGTAAAACATATAACTTATATTGTTACGAACTTTAAGATATTGATGATTAAGTTCCCTAAATTAGTTTGCAGAGTTATTTTTGTAATTGGGAACTCATAATCAACATTTTTGGAAAATATTTAAAACCATCCAAACATCAAATTAATTTCAAAGGAGAAGATATCGGGAACGACGATACCCTAGAAACTATCAAGTGACCATGAGTGTGGACTTCAAACCATAGGCCAAAATCAAACATTAATATAATAACCATATGAGAAAGCAACTTAAATTACAGCTTTACTACTAGTAATTGTAAAGTGAAATCACTAGTGTTAATTAACCAAAGACAATATCATATCATATCAAACCATATTAAAGCAAAATTAAGTACATTTAGGAAGAAAAAAAAAATAGATTTGTAGACTAAAACCCACAAGAAAGTGACACAAAATTTGGAAGATCCATATTAGATTTTTAATCCTGATGTTTAAATAAAACATGGGCAGTAAAAAGGAATTAAGCGAACGGCCGACAAGTTAAAGACTAGACAATAAAAACTAAGAAGGATTGTTACAAATTACAAACAGAGAAGATAACACAAAGATCAAAAAGGTAACATTTAAACAAAGAAGCCAAAGAGGAAGACATACCTATAATCGCAAAGCGGCGTCGTTAAGAGTGGAACTGGAGGGGTTCTGATAAATATAAGAAAGTGAAATGTGGAAATTAGGGATGGCATTAGGGTTAAAACGAATGAGAAATTACAAACATACCCTTCACAAAAAGATACTGTGAATGCACGTGCGATCACGGTGACTCCACCACTAAATCCACAGGGTATGGATTTGTATTAACAAGAAATCTATATTCCAAATAGAGCGAACATACATCATACATATAATCGAGTTACCATATATTCCAAGTAAGACATAGTTTTACAACATCATCCGAACGAGAACATTTCTTATATAAGACTTTCAGGTGATATCCGCATGTATTAACTAAAGATTTGGCTAGTAAAAAGGAAGAGTTTATTTCAAGACTAAAACGTACAAGATGTGCAATGAATTGAAAAATCTCCATAACAAATATATCTGACTACAACTTGTAAACCAAGATTGAGTAAATAATCAATAATAATTGACAAATGTGTAAATTAAAATAAGGGTCCAACCTGAATATGGATAGTTAAACAGGTCACTCGACTCCCAACCATCTTCTTCTTCTTCTTGCTTACTCATCTTTTTGGGGTTGCTTTCTTGTATTGTTCATTCGTTCCTTTTTAATCCAAAACAACAGTTAAGTAAGTTTCCAGCGTTACTATATACATTGCTTGAAAACAAGAGATTTGATCATTTTTAGATAAACAAGAATTAAAGCATCAAAGTAGTACCCACAAATGCTTCTATTGTTCTTTCTTCTTAAACAACAATAATCCATAGCATCATAATTTTTTTTAGATAAAAGTATTAAAGTGGCACCCACAAATTTGTCATATAAACATAATAAATCAGTTAATCAACATAAAAAATATGATGATATCCATATAGCTTACCGATAAAAAAACAACCAAATGATCAACTGATATGAAAAAACGGGACCCAGGTATTCTATTTACCCCCAAGCCTAAAGAGTTTGTTTCCTATTCAAAGACATATAACAACAGTCATTCAATCTTCAAAACTTGTTCAAAAGATACAACCTGGTAAGTACTAATTATTTAAATTTGGCGCTGATTTTAAAAATACTCTATTAATTATGGATACTTTTAGTCTATCTGATTTGCATCATAAACTCACTTGATTGTCTATCAGACTTGGGTCAGTAAGCAAGAATTAAACTTCTTCAGAACATAATTATAAAAATCCAATATTTCAATGTTATAGCACGTGCCAAGCACATGATTGATTCAGTTGCAACTATTAACAGAAATAACGACATGTGGATGAACTCAATTCATAACAGGTTCGGTTATTCCACTATATAGCTAGAGTAGTGTAATTATAATAATCATCTTTCAGTTGTTGTAAACATTTTCCCTCTTATTACACTGTCAAAATTCATTCAATTGAATATATCAATTACACTACAATTTCACAGCTAGTTCTTGAGCCCTAGCTGTCCGATTGTTGTGATTCTGTTTAATTGCGATTGTTAATCCCGAAAAAACCTATACAATCTGCATCATTCAATCATTAACAACTACAAAACCCCTAAATTCAAGTTTTCAGGTCAACGGAGTAACATAAACTACAAGGATAAGTTAACCCAGTAATAGTAGTTGATTGATTACGCAAAAGTTTGGGTGAGGAATTTACCTCTGTTGCAGAAGACAATTGTAGCTTGTAGCCATCCATCAAACATAATATCGGACTGTGATCAATTCCGAGTTTAAAAAAGCGGGGTCAATATTAATTATTATTATTATTAATCTTATATAAAAGGGGTGGGGATTCTTGTCCTTTGGAACCCACCCCACTCACAAAAATTGGTCAAAACTACATTGACCAAAACTCCATCCCCAAAACTGTAAGTCAATCTTATATACTAAAGGGAATCCTTGTCGTTTGGAACCCACCCCACTCACAAAACTTGCTCAAAATTACATTGACCAAAACTCCATCCCCAAAACTACATTGATCAAAACTCCATCCCAAAACTGTAAAATACCCCCTCCAACTATGAGTTGCTTACAAAAACTACCCTGAATTCTAGGGGGATAAAACGTAAATTATCTCAATTAAAATAAAAACTACCCACAAACTTCGATATATATGTTGGAGGTTAGGGGTAAGTCCTTTTAGTCACTAAAATGAAATTATTTTATTTGTTAAAGGGGTCTGTCAAGTTACATAATCGTATTCAAGTTCCTTGATCAGTTTCATTTGTCTCAAATAGTTCACTTTTTAGAGTTGTTCATGATTAAAGGTAGAAGTGGTAGAAGTGTTGGTGATACAGTTGTTCATGATTAAAAAAACACATTTTCAACCTTAATCTAATAATGTTTTCAAAATAAACTCATAAATGCTTTTTTGAAAGGCAAGCTCCTCAAAGTGTGGGTGGTAAGGATTGAACCTTGGTCTCCTTTTGAGATTTTCAAGCACCTAACCACTGTTATGAGAATTAAACTCATAAATGCTGTTTGTTAGTTTGCTTAAATTGGTTTTCATGATCTAAAGACAAAAAAGTTTATTTAATAGTATAATGTGCTTTTTATTCTTGCCAAGGTTAAAAAGAGATCGATTCTGTTTATTTGAGTACTTGTATCATGTGATAAATTAGAGTTTAATCATTCTTATATGTAAATTTGTTTCATTTTGTTAAGCTTTATGTGTTGAATTGTTGATTATTATTAAACTTTAGCCTTTAAGTATTGTTTTGTTATGGATTGGTTTAACATGCACTGCTATGTTCCACTTATTTGACCTGTTTCCATTCAAGTTCGTGTTTATATTAAGCCCATTTGTTTCATATATGTCTCTAACGGCTACGCTTCATCTGTAGAGACCCTCTTCTAATATTAGCATCCATGTCTCTATATTTCTATTAAAAAAAAAAGGGTCTCAGACCCGAAAAAAGAGGGTCTCGACCCGACCCAACCCGCTTTTGACCCGTTCAAAATTTCTGACCCGTTTAGACCCGGATTCGTTTAAACCCAAACCCGTTTCGACCCGACCCAAGCCGACCTAATTGCCAGGTATAGTTATATGGTTTGGGGGTTAGGGGTTGAAGTTAGGATCTGTTATTGATGTTTGAAATTGCTAATGATGTTTATTTAAGTTTCATAGAAAGTCAATTTTAAAAGAGTTTAGGTTGAATTTAGCTTTTTATGTAATTTGCATAATATATATATGTAGAATGTTTTACAAAGTATTTGAACAGGTTTTTTTTTTCGGGTAATGGCTAAAGAAAAAGTAAACATTCGAGTTATGGTCGCGGGACATCCTAACTCATGCAAATCAACGATCATCGCTAAGTTGATTGCTAGTAGTATGGATCAAAAAAAGAGAATTCGTTTTGAGGAAGAAGGTGATGACAAGTTGAGCGAATGGTTGATAAGTGAATTCGAAAAGGAAAAGTTCATATTCGAAACAAGTAGATTTATCTGCTCGTGGACGTTGGAATCAACGAAAACGTTTCAGGCAGATTTTGTTGGTCTATGTTTTTGATATGACTTGTCCATCACCCCTAGCTTGTTATCCTAATAAGGTTGAAAATGTGTTTTTTTAATGAACAAGGTACCATCTAATCTAGGTTGAGTTTTCTTAAAATAGTTTATACTAATAATTTAGATGTTTCATAATTTTTTACATCATTTTTATGTTTAGATGGATGTTGTGGGATATTTCAACAATGCTTTCAATGATGATGTGGGTTATGTGAAAACCCAGGTAAAGGACAATGGATGTGAACTAGAAAAAGTTAACGCTGATACGGGTATAAACTTAACTTTTTAAGAAGAAAGATCGTGTAACCAGAATCTCTCCTTTTAACTGATACGGGTATAAACTTAACTTTTTCTAGTTCACATCCATTGTCCTTTAATTGGTTTTTCACATAACCCACAGCATCATTGAAAGCATTGTTGGAATATTCCACAGCATCCATCTAAACATAAAAGTGATGTAAAAAATTATGAAACATATAAATTATTAGTATAAACTACTTTAAGAAAACTCAACCTATATTAGATGGTACCTTGTTCATTAAAAAAAAATCACATTTTCAACCTTATTAGGATAACAAGCTAGGGGTGATGGACAAGTCATATCAAAAACATAGACCCAACAAAATCTGCCTTAAACTTTTTCGTTGATTCCAACGTCCACGAGCAGATAAATCTACTTGTTTCGAATCTGAACCTTTCCTTTTCGAATTCACTCAGCAACCATTCGCTCAACTTGTCATCACCTTCTTCCTCAAAACGAATTCTCTTTTTTTGATCCATAGTCCTAGCGATCAACTTAGCGATGATCGTTGATTTGCCTGAGTTAGGATGTCCCGCGACCATAACTCGGATGTTTACTTTTTCTTTAGCCACTACCTGGAAGAAAAAAAAACTTGTTCAAATACTTTGTAAAACATTCTACATATATATATTATGCAAATTACATAAAAAGCTAAATTCAACCTAAACTCTCTTAAAATTGACTTTCTATGAAACTTAAATAAACATCATTAGCGATTTCAAACATCGATAACAGATCCTAAGTTCAACCCCTAACCCCCAAACCATATAACTATACCTGGCAATTAGGTCGGCATGGGTCGGGTCGAAACGGGTTTGGATTTAAACGAATCCGGGTCTAAACGGGTCAGAAATTTTGAACGGGTTAAACGGGTTGGGTCAAAAGCGAGTTGGGTCGGGTCGAGACCCTCTTTTTTCGGGTCGGGTCGGGACCCTTTTTTTGCAAATATAGAAATATAGAGTACATGGATGCAAATATTAGAAGAGGGTCTACAGATGAACCGTAGCCGTTAGAGACATATATGAAACAAATGGGCTTAATATAAACACGAACTTGAATGGAAACAGGTCAAATAAGTGGAACATAGCAGTGCATGTTAAAGCAATTCATAACAAAACAATACTGCTAAAGTTTAATAATAATCAACAATTCAACACATAAAGCTTAACAAAATGAAACAAATTTACATATAAGAATGATTAAACTCTAATTTATCACATGTTACAAGTACTCAAATAAACAGAATCGGTCTCTTTTTAACCTTGGTAAGAATAAAAAGCACATTATACTATTAAATAAACTTTTTTGTCTTTAGATCATGAAAACCAATTTAAGCAAACTAACAAACAGCATTTATGAGTTTATTTTGAAAACATTATTAGATTAATAAATCAAAAAAAAAAAAAAAAAAAAAAAAAATATATATATATATATATATATATATATATATATATATATATATATATATATATATATATATATAGTCATAATCAAGAGGGAAGCACTTTTAGGGGAAGGGGGAAGCAAATTATTTTTTTTTTTTTTTCGTTTTTTGAAAAAACTTTGTTCACGAATATTATAGAATAGATGAAAAGAGAAACATTTAAAAAAGACACTTTGTGATGAATGTCATTATTTTGGCGGAAAAACGCTCGAAGAAAAAAAAATAAAAACATTCAATGCAATGAATGTTTTGCTACCGAGTTTATTTGAATCGTTTTGTTTTCATCTTGTGTGAAGTGTTTTTTTCGAATTTAGCCGGATTTAGAGTTTAGAGTTTAGGGTTTAGGGTTTTCGGGTTTACTCCGTAAACCCTCAACCCAAAACCCTAAACCCTAAACTCTAAACCGTTCGTGTTAAAATATTCAATCTAAACCCTAATTTCTAAACCCTAAACCCTAATTTCTAAACCCAAAACCCTAATTTCTAAACCCTAATAGCTAAACCCTAATTTATAACCCCCTAATTTCTAAACCCTAATTTCTAACCCCTTAAGAAAAACTCGGCAGCAAAACATTCAAAGCATTGAATGTTTTTATTTTTTTCTTCGAGTGTTTTCCCGCCAAAATAATGACATTCATCACAAAGTGTCTTTTTTAAATGTTCATATTTTTATCTAATCTATAATGTTCGTGAACAAATTTTTTTCAAAAAACGAAAAAAAATTACTTCCCTCCAAAAAAGTGCTTCCCTCTGGGGTACAAACTGAATAAGTGAATATGGGCCTCTCATTTTGTAAATTTTAGTAAAAAGCCTGAAAAATACGGAAGGGTAATATGGTCATTTTATAATTATCACCTATTAATGTTTTCCTCCCTTTTCTTTCCTGCAAAACCTTCCCCCAACCCCCAAATTTCACTTTCACTCACGATTCCTTGTCTACCTTCTACCCTAATCTCAGAACCCTAATTCACACAATTGATTCTCGTCACCATGAACCACAATAGCTCTGTCTTCACCGTTTTTCACCATTTATAGATCTGTCTATTCTGTATCTGCAACTCACCATGAACCATAATAGTTCATTAAGGTAAAACCTCAATTTGTTAATGATTTATTAATTACTACTAGTATATATATCATAATAAAGTTTTTCATCATCCACTAACTATCATTTCGTGCATCTAATAAAAAATAAACTATTTATTATGATGCACTCAAAGTGTTTGATGAAATGCCTGAATGAATTTTGATGAAATGACTGGATGAATTTTGATGAAATGCCTGAATGAATTATGGTCACTGAAACCTAACATTTTTTGTACTTGTCCATTGAGAAGATTGGTTCGTTAATTTCCACTGAACTAGAACCAGATGGGAACTCAATAACCTTATTGAAGGATAAAGAACTTGAGAAGTTTCATACTAGCATTACAGAAAGTGACATAGCCAGGGAGGAGACCAAAACTTCTATGGTTACACATGAAAGGACACATATTCAATCTTGTCAGAAGGTCAGTGCTCATCATTTCTTATTAAGGACTCTAGAACATTAAAAACGTGAGCAAGTTGTAATCAGCCTTGCAATCCATCATTCTTTATGTGATATTTTATGCTTTAATTTGCTTATGCAAAGTTTGTTATGTCTACTTTTTACTTAGAAGCAATACTAGCAAGCCCAAGGCTACCTTATATAATGATCAATTCTCCCTTTTAAAAGTAGTTTGGCCAAGCTTTATATAATCTGATGATATAATATGAATATATTAATATTGATAATTATTTTCAAGTTTGTTTGACTCTTGTAATTCACGGTGTTCAGAATTTGCATGGTGAGTATGAATGTTTAAAATTCAGAATGAATGATAAAAAATGAGTATGAATGGTAAAAATTCAGAATGAATTAGGGGTGTTCGTTCGGCCGGTTTTGGGTTTAGATGGTTTAAACGTTTTGGTTTAATCGGTTTTTCAAAATAATTTATGAAAACCAATAACCAAACTAAATCTATCAAAACCAAACCAATCCAACCAAGTTCAAAATCGGTTATTTGGATCGGTTATCCAATTAAACCAAATTAAAAATATTTAGGGATAATAGTTGATACACAAATCAAGAATCAAAAAACACACTCAGCTAATAATGTGAATTTGGACCAACAATTAAGCTATCAGTTATAAAGCAAAAAAAAAATATTCATTGTATAAGCTGTTACTAGAAAACTTAGAGACAAATATTAAAATAATATCGTAACCAATAAAAACACCAAGTTCTAAACAAGATGGTTTCTGTATATTGTTCATACTTTAAATAAATATATTAGTTACAAAAAAAATAAAACGTATGTTTTCAAATTTAATCGGGTATTCGGTTAATATCCATGTTTTTATTTCTAAATCCAAAACCAATCCACAAACCATTTTGTAATTCGGGTTTCACCAAAAAATCGAACCATATCCGAATTAGCCAAATCCGTTTCACCTAAAAACATTCGGTTTTGTCGGTTATTTGGTTAAATCCATTTAATGAACACCTCTAGAATGAATGCTAAAATTTTAGTATGAATGATAAATATATGAGTATGAATGGTAAAATTTTTGTTAAATGACCATGATTGATTATATGAACTTTCAACTTTTGTTGTTTTTTTTTTTTTTACTTTTTTAATCATTTTTATGTACTTATTTGTTGTTATTGTTTCCTTTTTTAATCATTTATTATGTTTTATATTACTTTTTTATAGGTACTAGCTCAGTTTGTAAAAATCATTTTCTGGCTTCTTTTGAGGATGAAGGTCCTGGTGGTCAGAAATTATGGTTTCCTATGGTTCCAAATCGTCTTATGCCTGTTATTGGTAATGTCTTTGCTTCATGGCAAGGAAAAAAAGTTGTCGATTTTGAATTAGAAGATGAAAGTGAGGATGAGAATGAAGATGCGGATTTCGAAGAAGAACATTCTGATTCAGAATAATTTTTTCGTGTTTAAATTTTTCCAGTTTTTTTGAAGACTATACTGTTTGTAATGTTTTTTTTTTCCATTTTTTTTAATACTGTGTAAGAATAATTTGTAATTGTTCTACTAATACATTTCCAAGTTTTTTAATTTCGGGTGTTTTTTTATCATCCATTGATACCTTTTATCCTTCATCATGTTCAACCTTTTATTTTATTGTTATTTATCAATAATTTTTGTGTGTTTAGTCTATCAGAAAATTTGCAACTTTTTTTTTATCTTGTTACCTGCTTTTTTTTTTATCATTCATACCATATTTTTATATTCATACCATCGTTTTCATAATTCAGCATCTCAATTATTATCATTCATTACCTCATTATTACCATTCATACTGTTTTTTTTTATTATCATTCATACTGTTTTTTATTATCATTCATTCTATTTTTTTTATCATTCATACCCTATAGTGTACTTTTTATCATTCATAGTGTTTTTTTTTTATCATTCATAGCATATTTTTATCACTCATCATTCATCATGCATAGTATATTTTTATCATTCATAGTATATTTTTTTTATCATTCATAGTGTATTTTTTTTTTACCATTCATAGTGAATTTTTACCATTCATAGTGAATTTTTTATCATTCATAGTGTATTAAGTGTATTATTACATCGTTCATCAGTAACAAACAGTCAAATAATCATATGATTAAGTGTATTATTACATCATTCATCAGTAACAAACAGTCAAATAATCAATAATCGGTTTCGTATTTCATCATTCATCAGTAAAACACAGTCAAATAATCATACAAATTAACGTTATCATACAAATAATCGGTTTCGTATTTTATGATTCATCACGTTCTTTTATCATTCGTCGGGTACTTTTATCATTCATCAGGTATTTTATCATTCATCGGGTATTTTTTTTATCATTCATCACGTTCTTTTATCATTCTTCGTTTATCATTCATCAGCTATTTTTATTATTCATTGGGTATTTTTATCATGCATTGAGTATTATTATTATTTGTAAGATATTTTTATCATTCATCGAGTATTTTTTTATCATTCATCATTTTTTCATACAAAATAGTTTCTACTTCAATTCAAAGAATTGATTTTCATCATTCGTCATAATGCTTTTTTATCATTCATCATTTTTTTTTCATTCATCATGTTCTTTGATCATTCTTCGCTTATCATTCATCAGCTACTTTTATTATTCATCGGGTATTTTTATCATTCATCGGGCATTTTTATCATTCATCGGGTAATTTTATCATTTGTAAGATATGTTTATCATTAATAAGGTATTGTTTCTATCATTCATTAGATAATTTTTATCATTCATCGTATTTTCATACAAAATATAATATTTTGATGAATATTATTATCTTATGAATGATAAATGTTTTCTTTATGAATAATAATTGTTTTCAAAAAATCACACATCATCTGTTACAATCTAAAATTCAAACTCATATGGGTTGATCTTAAAAAAGAATTTGGTCTTTTTTCGGTAAAGGGGATAGTACCCCGAAAAAATTTATATCAACCAGAATCAAAAAAATTACAAAAGGGGCGGGTGTTTTGAAGTGACCTCCCGAAACACTTTAACAATAGATGACTTACACTAGAAAAACATGAAATCTATACATTTTATCAATGACCTAAAAAATAAAAACCTCTTAGTCTATACATCCACAAATACCATTGTCTAGAACTAAGTCTATGTCGATCATATCCCTGCAAAAAAAACATAGAATGTACCAAAATCACAAATCATACATGAACCATCTTCAACAAACAGCAGCTCGAATTCTTCAATAAATTCTTGACTGTTGACTCCAGTTGACTTTGCCAAATAACTTCTTTAATATCTCTGATCTTAACATCTTCAATGTACACTTCCAATCTTTGAACTCTATATCTTCAATATCTTTAGCCTTTGGCGCTTTACAACACTTGGAACATGAATCTTTAATATCATCTATCATTGACTTTCGTTGACTTTGCTTTTCCATAATTATGTACCTGCACAAACTAGTAACAAAAACTACCATGAAACTATAACATTCACAACAAGAAGTATACATAATGTATATCCTGATGCATGCATATTCTTAACAAATGGTACAATAAGAAGTCAAAAAGATTACCTAGTAAAAACAAAAATTTCAAGTTCCAGAGAAAAACAAAAAGCATCCATTACTTAGCATAGGCAGATTCTTCAAAGCTTTTACAATGGGTCAAGATTGCTACCTTCAGAAACAAAAAGCATCATGTTAATTGTTTCACAAACTGTAACTTTTAATGGTTCTCTATTTAGAGCAAGATTTGAACAACTCAATATTAATAAGTCCATATTTCAATTTTATATAATTAAATGCAAAACAATCTACAATGAGTTAAGAATGAATAATTTGAAGTGCATATTGATGCCTCGGACTCAGCTTGAATCATATGACCAACCTACCAAAACAAGAATATAGCAACAAAATGTTCAAATCACAAATGTCTCAAAATAATAATAATAATAATTATTATAATAATAAGATAGGAAATTTGGGACTTACAGATTCATAAAATGAATGTATCTAGTGGGGCTCAAGGTCAGCAATAATACATAACACAACATTCATTGAGACAAATGATCGAACACCTAGTGTGCAATATCGTATGATGTATTCAGTCAATCAAACACTTAAGCATACAATTTTCTAACGAATAATAATAATAATAATACTAAAGGTAACAACAAATTAAAGAGAAAACCCTGTACATCGAACATTCATCGGAAATTCGCCATTGTTATTGAAGATTCATCAAAATAGCCATTGTTTGTTGAATTCGATTGAGAGAGAAGAGCTGAAAAAGAGATTAAGAAGATGTAGAAGAGATTAAGGAGATGAAGAAGAGCTGAAGAAGAGATTCAGATTGTTGTTTAATTTGGTTTTGAGAGGAAGAAATCTGATCAGTTAAAAACTCTAATACGTTCTTCAGTATGTAAGTTACAGTATCTGTTGCTTATTTTGTTATTTGATAAATTGTAAAATGACAATGCTGCCCCTCCGCGTTTTTTTATAGGTGAATGAGGTTTTATGATATTTTGTGGTTCACATTTGCTTATCCGGTTTGTACTCATTTTAAACTTAGCCACGGATCGTGCCCATATATATATATATATATATATATATATATATATATATATATATATATATATATATATATATATATATATATATATATAACCGGGCACGACAATTTACTTATTGCAAAACCCTTAAACACAGTAGTTGAAATTGAATCGATGAAAGGTTATATGTTGAATTGTTGATGATACCCAGTTGAGCAACAAACACAGACTTTCTCTTATGTACCTAAGACAAATTCAACTATTAAATTCACAATCAATCAGCAATCAAGCGCATAAACATCGATAATAATCAGATTAAACATCAAATTGACGAAATATAGAAGATAAAATCATACCATGTGATTATGTGAACGAGAAGACAGATGCGAAACGTGAGGGGATTTTGGCGATTTGGGGATTTTGCCGATTTGGGGATTCGATTTCACGACCCAGCTGTAAACCCGTCGAGACCCGGACTAATATATCGTGACAAGACTGTGAATCTCTTTTGGACCCGGACTATTCTATTCAATGACAATTTAAGGCCCATTGGACCCGAAATTTTAAACCCAGTTGACCCAAATTTTAAGTGTTAGGTTTGGTTTGCCAGGTGTAAGTATAACTCATAAACCCTAACCCCTAAAATCATAAACCCTAACCTCTAAACCCTAACCCACAACCCCTAAACCCTAACCTCTAAACCCTAACCTCATAAACACACTTGCACACAAAATATTCACAAAATATGCAGTAACAGCTCATGAAAACACAAAATATTCACAAACACACACTGATTATTCACACACAACTAACTGATTAGTAATATTACCTCAATAGGTAGTCGATTGTAGTCTCCAAAGAAGAAACGAAGAGGAAGAAGAGTAGCGGCAGAGAATTGGAACGAAACCATAGATGCTTCTGTGCGAGAGAAGAACTGCTCGGCCTGTAGTCGCTTAATACGAGTGTAGTCGCTTGATACGAGCCTGGGTGATAGAAGGATAGCCTAAATTAGCACAATTATTATTAACAGGCTCCTCTCTGGCCCATTTACGTACAAGTCCAAATAAAATAGTTTAGCAAGAATATTGTTGAGTCAAAGTTGAATGTTGAGGAGATGTGTAAAGCATTCACACGTCTCACATGATCAGCCATATTCCATGCACTATTTAGTTTTATATAATTACTAGTTTAATGACTCGTGAATTTACGGGTTTGACAAAAAAAATTCTACATTATCATAACCCGTGAAATCACAGGTTTACTGAAAATACATATGAATATGGTAAATATAATATAAATATAATATAAATAAAATACTAAAGGAAAGGTTATTAGTAAACATAATAAGAATTATCAAGCTTTGTAGCGAATTCTTCTAGAAAACATTCTTTATAATAGTACCAACATTCATGTTCATATGCCAGTTGATCACCTATTCAAGATTAAAATATTATCAAGACGGAACATAGACAAACAATGAGTAAAATACTTTGGAATTGGATAATGAGATGATATTATTTCTAACAAAAGCTTTCAATACATGACCATTGGAAACGAATTAAGAATGTAAAATTGTTAATAATGGTAATATAAGCACAATTTATAGCTTTTAGGCAACTATGACAGACTCTAGTTAATAGCATTCAACAACAATATACTATCCCTAGTTGCACATGTTATCTCTTGAGCTTTATTCAAAACTCTTTGTTAAAAGGAAGATAATGAAATAGTAATGAAAGGAAGATAATGTTATAAAGCAAACCTTCCAATCCAAGTTAAATGTAATGGATATATATCAAATCTTTTATATACGAACCACCTGCCCAATCCTTTGGTGCCTGCAAAAGTATAAATAGAATAAATAAACAACTTTGTGGAAGCTGAAAGTCGAGTTAGTTGCAGGTCAATTTGTTTGTTCTTGAAATTTTTTAAATGATAAAATTATATCAACAGTCAAACATGTTTTGTAACATATTCAAAACAGCTCCTAGTCTAACAACAACTACAAATTTATCTATAATATCGATGTACCTCTAAATGTTGCAAGATACATAATATTTTCACATCTAACTAATGTAATCTAATTAATAATTACCCAACATGACACCAATATAGACTATATGCAGAAAGCAAAGAACATAAAAAAAAGTTTGAGCAACTTACCACATACAATTATATGACCTGCTAAACTATGATAAACAAATACACTTATACACATCATACAAACTAACAAAAAACAATCAAACAACCAAATTGAAAAAGTATCTTTTGGTATTCAGAAGGATTACGAAAGAGTGATGCTAAAAAACTAAAAGATTTGGAGCTTGAAATTCTCACATGGCAGTCTCACATATATTCCTCCTTTTTTTGACATATGTCCATGCTTATCTTTCACATTGAGGTAACTATCAACCACGCTGCAAAAAATGAAACAAAGATTCAACTATATACAATTATCATCAAGAAAAACAACAACCACGTGCGATCAACAACAATAAGAGACAATTTCAAAACGGTTAAAGTAGTCTAACTATAAAACTCTTGTAAGGATTCATATCCAACCTGAAAAAACATTAGTTAGTGCAATTCATAAATATATTAAATTCAAACTGTTAGAATTGTACATGTTCTTGATCATAGTTGATCAAGAGTTGATAAATATGATATGTACCTAAAATTCATTAACACGAATCAAATCATATTCAGATAATGACTACATCACATAATCAATTCGCCCAAACATTTAATCAAACACCTTATATGCATGAACATAAACCAAGAGCAAAATCAATACTGATTGATCAGAATGTGGAAATCAATCAAAACATCGACAAATTTCAATGGAGTATTAGTTTTTGTTCTTTAAATGAAATCATTCCCGAAGAAAATAAAATAAAATAAAAAAAAGTTGTATGAAATCTATACCTGAAAATAACAATCAGAATAGTAATTGATATTTGAATATTGAAATCGGCTCACAAATGAGATTGAAGATAGAATAAACGTCGCCAAGCAGAACATATCGTTAAAACTTTAACCTAATTGCATCGATATTGTATTAAATTAAAAACCCTAATAACACTTACAACCTATCATGTCCGTCAAAACGTGATAGATGATGATGCCGATTGGTTGTTGATGGCTTCATAAAAAAAAATTAACATCGGTTAGTTTAGAAGAAAAATAGAGAGAGATCGTGTACCAGTTTTTATGGTTACCGAATTTTGTTTAGATAAACCCTAGAATATCAAGCTTAAAACCCTAAAATTTACATTACCTGGAACTTAGGTTTAATCGATTGAAAACCTAACCACTGGCGAAATGTTGAACCGATTGTAAAGAATGAAAGAAAAAACCCTAATATCAGTTAAACGTTCACGCGAAATAGAAAGTGTTGAAAACAGATTCGAGAATGGAGAAGAAACATGTACAATGATTGAAGAAGATGGAAGAATGGTTTCTCCATGGAAATTTTAGGGTTTGAAGCGGCTGTGATTTTAGGAAAAGGGAACTGGATAAGGATCTAAAGAAGTGGCTGAGATTTCCGTATATATATGAAGAGTGAAGATAAATAGGACGATTGTCTAGGTTTTTTTTATGGAGTAAATACTTAATTAATTTTAATTAATTAAGATTAATGACATGGCTCTAAAAAAAATATTTTCTTTTTTAATTTTTTTTAAGCTTGATAAATACTTATTTTTGACATCATCATTTTATAAATATAATAGAAACTATAGAAGATAGGTTAGTGGTTTATCAAGTTGGTAGCAGTTTATAATTCTAGAATTAGTTTACGTTATATTATTGTTACTAAATATGTACTTTGTTTTGATTAAATAGATATGATGAATGAATGAAATTGGTTTAGTCCAAAGTCTCTTTTCCACAAATCTCTTTTCGTTGGAGACTCGCCATCTCGAATCGACTTTATCCAAGGAGTTCACGGTCGACTCGAATAGACCGTATCACGCTTGTAGCCGCCAAAGAAGAAGAAAATTTGATGTTGTTGAAGAAATCCTAGAAAAATAACGTATATTACCTTTTTAGATGCGTTGACTTTTGTTGACCGATTTTTTGGCGATTCTCTAACCGATTAATCGTTAAGCTCTTCCAGCCGATTAATCGCCGATTACTCGGCCGAGTAATCCGAGTTTTGCAACACTGATGATTTGGATAGCAAACGAGTTTCGACGATGGGCGATTTAATCATGAACAACTGTATCACCAACACTTCTACCTTTAATCATGAACAAGTCTAAAAAGTGGACTATTTGAGACAGATGAAACTGATCAAGGAACATGAATACGATTATGTAACTTGACAGAAATACCCCTTTAACAAATAAAATAATTTCATTTTGGTGACTAAAAGGACTTAACCCCTAACCTCCAACATATATATCAATTTTTATTTATTTATTTATTTATTTTTTAATTTCTACTTTATATTGTTCAATAGGGCTATAACTTATTTCCTGTCGAGTTAACTGCTCCAAGTACATGTTTATTTCATTTTTATATTTTATACTAATACTATTAGATTAGATACATTTGATTGAGTAAGGTTGTCATTTTCCTGAGCTTTAGGCTATGGGTTTTAAGTTTAAGAATCTCATGTGTGGGCTAGCTTTTATACGATTTGATATTGAATATACTGTTGGTTGTTAATGCCCAAGACACAACTTATGTTTACACTAATAATAACATATAAACATATAGGGTCACACACAAAGAGCAATTATCTACCAAGTATAAATTTAAATGTGATTTAAATATGATCAACCAAAAATTTGTATGAACATTATTATTTGGATGAAATAATTATGTGTAGTGAAGTATCAATATATGCACATAGTCTAGTAATGTTGCAAGTAACATTTAAGATTATGTTAATTTGTTTGACAAATATATAAGACAAATGAATGGATTAAGTTAAAGAAGTGGATCATGTAATGGAGACCTTTACACACCATCTTTGTATATGGAGTTGGTGGAAGAATAATTATAACCTTATGCCATCATTTGTCTAGCATTATTGTTAACCTTAACTATTATATTGTATGAGTGTAATAGCACTTGCTAAAATAAAATAAAAATAAAAAAACTTGCATACACTTGATATACATATACGTACACTTGAAAGGATGATAAAGAGTATTCCATCATCTTTTCTATCATGCAAGCAACTCTCAAAAATAACTTCTAAGTATTTCTTTTAGTAGTAAAAGAGTTAGTAGTTAGTGTAAGATAGTTGTATAAGACAATAAGGAACAAGATTGTTCGTCATCTTGTTTTTCACTTATCATTGGTTGATAAGGACTAGTGATAATGCTAAAAACGAACATATATTTAATAGCATTATCCCTGCAAGTGGTTTTGATACTATTTGGGTAATAGTTGATCGTCTCACCAAATCAGCACATTTCCTGCCAATAAGAGAAGATGACAAGATGGAGAAGTTAGCACGACTGTATTTGAAGGAAGTCATCTCCAGACATGGAATACCAATCTCTATTATCTCTGATAGGGATGGCAGATTTATTTCAAGATTCTGGCAGACATTACAGCAAGCATTAGGAACTCGTCTAGACATGAGTACTGCCTATCATCCACAAACTGATGGGCAGAGCGAAAGGACGATACAAACGCTTGAAGACATGCTACGAGCATGTGTTATTGATTTCGGAAACAGTTGGGATCGACATCTACCGTTAGCAGAATTTTCCTACAACAACAGCTACCATTCAAGCATTGAGATGGCGCTGTTTGAAGCACTTTATGGTAGAAAGTGCAGGTCTCCGATTTGTTGGAGTGAAGTGGGGGATAGACAGATTACGGGTCCGGAGATTATACAAGAAACTACCGAGAAGATCATCCAAATTCAACAACGGTTGAAAACCGCCCAAAGTCGACAAAAGAGCTACGCTGACATTAAAAGAAAAGATATAGAATTTGAAATTGGAGAGATGGTCATGCTTAAAGTTGCACCTTGGAAAGGCGTTGTTCGATTTGGTAAACGAGGGAAATTAAATCCAAGGTATATTGGACCATTCAAGATTATTGATCGTGTCGGACCAGTAGCTTACCGACTTGAGTTACCTCAACAACTCGCGGCTGTACATAACACTTTCCACGTCTCGAATTTGAAGAAATGTTTTGCTAAAGAAGATCTCACTATTCCGTTAGATGAAATCCAAATCAACGAAAAACTCCAATTCATCGAAGAACCCGTCGAAATAATGGATCGTGAGGTTAAAAGACTTAAGCAAAACAAGATACCAATTGTTAAGGTTCGATGGAATGCTCGTAGAGGACCCGAGTTCACCTGGGAGCGTGAAGATCAGATGAAGAAGAAATACCCGCATCTATTTCCAGAAGATTCGTCAACACCTTCAACAGCTTAAAATTTCGGGACGAAATTTATTTAACGGGTAGGTACTGTAGTGACCCGAACTTTTCCATGTTTATATATATTAATTGAGATTGATATTTACATGATTAAATGTTTCCAACATGTTAAGCAATCAAACTTGTTAAGACTTGATTAATTGAAATATGTTTCATATAGACAATTGACCACCCAAGTTGACCGGCGATTCACGAACGTTAAAACTTGTAAAAACGACATGACGATATATATATGGATATACATATGGTTAACATGAGATTATGATAAGTAAGTATCTCCATAAGTATATTAACAATGAGTTATATACATATAAACAAGACTACTAACTTAAGGATTTCGAAACGAGACATATATGTAACGATTATCGTTGTAACGACATTTAAATGTATATATATCATATTAAGATATATTAATATATCATGATAATATAATAATTTAACATCTCATTAGATATAATAAACAATGGGTTAACAACATTAATTGAGATCGTTAACTTAAAGGTTTCAAAACAACACTTACATGTAACGACTAACGATGACTTAACGACTCAGTTAAAATGTATATACATGTAGTGTATTTAGATGTATTAAAATACTTTTGGAAGACTTCAAGACATATATCAAAACACTCATACTTAACGAA
Source organism: Rutidosis leptorrhynchoides (assembly GCF_046630445.1). Lineage (NCBI taxonomy): Eukaryota > Viridiplantae > Streptophyta > Magnoliopsida > Asterales > Asteraceae > Rutidosis > Rutidosis leptorrhynchoides. The sequence goes on from NC_092335.1 coordinate 234,920,819, forward strand.
AATGGTTACAGTTACTTTCCCATTCTTTTCTTTCATCAAGAATTCTAGTCGTATTCTTACCCGTATTATACACAGCTTCAAAACGTACTTACTATGGGTATATACCAATAGGAACTAGCATGGGATTCCACTCTTGATTATGTCATGTATGACTAATCAATTTTAAATTCTACCATGAGCTAGTCAACTAACTAGAACTCCTTTTAACCCCACTCACCACTCACCAATTACCACTCATCATTCACTCTATTTCACTTCCAATTCTCTTTCTAATTCTCTCTCAACACACCCACACTATTATAAACGTATTTTTCCAGTAGTTAATCATCATCTTCATCAAAAATTACTTCAAGAATCAAGCTATAATCATCATAGGAAGAACACTTCAAGAACACTTCAAAAATCCCTTCAAGTTTACTAATTTACTTCCAAGCTTTCTAATCCATTTCAAGTAATCATCTAAGATCAAGAAACCTTTGTTATATACAGTAGGTTATCTTTCTTATTCAAGGTAATATTCATATTCAAACTTTGATTCAATTTCTATAACTATAAACTATCTTAATTCGAGTAAAAATCTTACTTGAACTTGTTTTTGTGTCATGATCCTACTTCAAGAACTTTCAAGCCATCCAAGATCCTTTGAAGCTAGATCATTTCTTGTCACTTCCAGTAGGTTTACCTACTAAACTTGAGGTAGTAATGATGTTCATAACATCATTCGATTCATATATATAAAACTATCTTATTCGAAGGTTTAAACTCGTAATCACTAGAACATAGTTAGTTAATTCTAAACTTGTTCGCAAACAAAAATTAATCCTTCTAACTTGACTTTTAAAATTAACTAAACACATGTTCTATATCTATATGATATGCTAACTTAATGATTTAAAACCTGAAAACACGAAAAACACCGTAAAATCGGATTTACGCCGTCGTAGTAACACCGCGGGCTGTTTTGGGTTAGTTAATTAAAAACTATGATAAACTTTGATTTAAAAGTTGTTATTCTGAGAAAATGATTTTTATTATGAACATGAAACTATATCCAAAAATTATGGTTAAACTCAAAGTGGAAGTATGTTTTCTAAAATGGTCATCTAGACGTCGTTCTTTCGACTGAAATAACTACCTTTACAAAAATGACTTGTAACTTATTTTTCCGACTATAAACCTATACTTTTTCTGTTTAGATTCATAAAATAGAGTTCAATATGAAACCATAGCAATTTGATTCACTCAAAACGGATTTAAAATGAAGAAGTTATGGGTAAAACAAGATTGGATAATTTTTCTCATTTTAGCTACGTGAAAATTGGTAACAAATCTATTCCATCCATAACTTAATCAACTTGTATTGTATATTATGTAATCTTGAGATACCATAGACACGTATACAATGTTTTGACCTATCATGTCGACACATCTATATATATTTCGGAACAACCATAGACACTCTATATGTGAATGTTGGAGTTAGCTATACAGGGTTGAGGTTGATTCCAAAATATATATAGTTTGAGTTGTGATAAATACTGAGATACGTATACACTGGGTCGTGGATTGATTCAAGATAATATTTATCGATTTATTTCTGTACATCTAACTGTGGACAACTAGTTGTAGGTTACTAACGAGGACAGCTGACTTAATAAACTTAAAATATCAAAATATATTAAAAGTGTTGTAAATATATTTTGAACATACTTTAATATATATGTATATATTGTTATAGGTTCGTGAATCAACAAAGGCCAAGTCTTACTTCTCGATGAAGTAAAAATCTGTGAAAGTGAGTTATAGTCCCACTTTTAAAATCTAATATTTTGGGATGAGAATACATGCAGGTTTTATAAATGATTTACAAAATAGACACAAGTACGTGAAACTACATTCTATGGTTGAATTATCGAAATCGAATATGCCCCTTTTTATTAAGTCTGGTAATCTAAGAATTAGGGAACAGACACCCTAATTGACGCGAATCCTAAAGATAGATCTATTGGGCCTGACAAACCCCATCCAAAGTACCGGATGCTTTAGTACTTCGAAATTTATATCATATCCGAAGGGTGTCCCGGAATGATGGGGATATTCTTATATATGCATTTTGTTAATGTCGGTTACCAGGTGTTCACCATATGAATGATTTTTATCTCTATGTATGGGATGTGTATTGAAATATGAAATCTTGTGGTCTATTGTTATGATTTGATATATATAGGTTAAACCTATAACTCACCAACATTTTTGTTGACGTTTAAAGCATGTTTATTCTCAGGTGAATATTAAGAGCTTCCGCTGTTGCATACTAAAATAAGGACAAGATTTGGAGTCCATGTTTGTATGATATTGTGTAAAAACTGCATTCAAGAAACTGATTTCGATGTAACATATTTGTATTGTAAACCATTATGTAATGGTCGTGTGTAAACAGGATATTTTAGATTATCATTATTTGATAATCTACGTAAAGCTTTTTTAAACCTTCATTTATAAAATAAAGGTTATGGTTTGTTTTAAAAATGAACGCAGTCTTTGAAAAACGTCTCATATAGAGGTCAAAACCTCGCAACGAAATCAATTAATATGGAACGTTTTTAATCAATAAGAACGGGACATTTCAGTTGGTATCAGAGCGTTGGTCTTAGAGAACCAGAATTTTGCATTAGTGTGTCTTATCGAGTTTGTTAGGATGCATTAGTGAGTCTGGACTTCGACCGTGTTTACTTGAAAAATGATTGCTTAACAAATTTTGTTGGAAACTATATATTTTTAACATGTGAATATTATGTGATATATTAATCTCTTAACGCGTTTGATATTATGTGATACATGTCTACCTCTAGAACAAGTTCCATTGACTCACCTAATAATAATGAAGATCCAAATGTAAATTGGAATGATTCGTGGACTGATTCACAAGTTCCCAAAGAAGAACCGGAAGAAGAGTCGGAACCGGAAGAAGAATCAGAACAGGAATAAGAATCGGAACCGGATGAAGAAATAGAACCGGTGGGGGAAATAATAAAACGGTTAAGTAAAAGAAAATCCTCAACCAACCGACCAAGGTTAATTATGGTCAATGGTGTTTCCGCTAAGGAAGCAACATATTGGGAGGATTACCAAATCTCCGATGAATCGGATTCTGACGAGAATTCTGATGATGTTATAGAAATTACCTCAACTGAATTTAAAAAGGCAAAAGAAAATAATAAGGGAAAGGGCATAAAAATAGAGAAATCTAATTCCAACCCCGATGAACTTTATATGTATCGTCAACCCCTGAAGTCCTTAAGTTGTAACAATGACCCGGGAACCTCTAAACCACCAGGTTTTTGTAAACCAATGTGGAAAACGACGGCTCGTATTAGGGGAACATCATATATCCCTAGAAACTTGGCAAAACGAACCAAAACTGAAGAAGAAGAAACAAGCGAGTCGGAATAAGATAGTTGTATTCGTGTGGTGTAATATATGTAATATAGTGTGCTTATGCTTTATGATATATGTAAAAATTGCTTGTATTAATAAGTATTTTTTGTTATGAATCTAACTCTTGTCTATTTTACAGTATAAAAACACAAAATGGATAGACAACCTAATATTTTAAGAGACCTACCCGGAGACATGATTGATGAAATCTTGTCTAGAGTTGGTCAGAATTCTTCGACATAACTATTTAAGGCGAGATCAGTTTGTAAGACATTCGAAGAACGTTCCACGAATGCCTTGGTTTATAAAAGGCTTTCGTTCGAAAGATGGGGGATATCACATTGGGAAATCCATAAGTTACGATGTGTTTACTTTGACGCATATATTGCGGGGAACCCAAATGCTATTTTACGCAATGGGTTAAGAAATTATTTTGACTCAATATATCCGAATATTGGACTTCGTGATTTAGAAAAAGCGGCTAACATGCAACATAAAGAAGCATGTTATGCTTACGGATTAGTAATGTTCGCTTCTCACCAAAGTGAGAACAAGAACATCGGCCTACAACTATTAAACAAAACGTTCCCATAAGTGATGGAGTCGGTAATTGGGGTAAGAAATGAGGTTTTTAGATTGTTACGGGACTGTTGGACATTACGTAACCCTCGTCCCTTTGACGACGTTACAACACGCTGTCTTATCAACGGCCATAACGGTTATGTTCCACAAGACCAAGGATGGGAAGTAATCCTAGTAAAACCAGAATGCATGACTCGTTTCTGGACGTATGAATTACGTGTCTTTATTGCCTTTGCTGAACGACTTGTGTACTAGCTAGAATTATCTTCACAACCATCTTGTATCAAATTTATTGTGTGCTATATTTCATGATATATGTAAAATAAGCGGTATTGTAAGTTTGTAAAATATTGTGTAAAAGGTTGAACGCGAAATATTATTATAATCAGTTTTTCATATAGAATTGTAGTAGTTGAATTGTATATTAGCTACTAAGTATGAACTTAACGGGTAGGTACTACCCGAATTTAAACTTATAAAACGCTAATATGAAGAAAAAGCTTTTATAAATGAGTTCATATTATGCTACGAAATACTATTAACTACTCTTAATATTTTGTATGATTAACTTGTTCCATTTGACTATTTTGAAGGAAATGGCACCGACTACTCGACACACCGTGAATATGAATGAAGAGGAATTCCGTACTTTTCTAGCTTCAAACATAGCCGTAGTACAGGCTGCGCTACATACTAACAATAACCTTGGATCTTGCAGTACAGGAAATCGTGTAGGATGCACCTACAAAGAATTCACTGCCTGCAAACCTTTGGAATTTGATGGAACCGAAGGACCGATCGGATTGAAACGGTGGACCGAGAAGGTCGAATCGGTGTTTGCCATAAGTAAGTGTACTGAAGAGGACAAAGTAAAATACGCTACGCATACCTTCACAGGTTCTGCGTTAACATGGTGGAATACCTATCTAGAGCAAGTGGGACAAGACGATGCGTACGCACTACCGTGGTCAGCATTCAAGCACTTGATGAACGAGAAGTACCGTCCCAGAACCGAGGTCAATAAGCTCAAGACAGAACTTAGAGGGTTACGAACCCAAGGATTTGATATTACCACGTAAGAAAGACGATTCACAGAATTGTGCCTATTGTGTCCGGGAGCATTCGAAGATGAGGAAGAGAAGATCGACGCGTTTGTGAAAGGATTACCGGAAAGAATCCAAGAAGATATAAGTTCACATGAGCCCGCCTCCATACAACAGGCATGTAGAATGGCTCACAAACTAGTGAACCAGATTGAAGAAAGAATTAAAGAACAGACTGCTGAAGAGGCCAATGTGAAGCAAGTCAAAATAAAGTGGGAGGAAAACGGTGATAAGAATCACCAATACAACAACAACAGCAATTACAACAATAATCGCAACAATTATCCCAACAATTGTAACATCAATCGCAACTACAACAAACGGCCCAACAACAACAACAACAACAACAACAGCAACTATAACAATCATCCCAACAATAATAATAACCGCAACAACAACAACAATCAGAAGCAGCTATGCCAAAGGTGTGAAAAGTATCACTCGGGGTTCTGCACCAAATTTTGCAACAAGTGTAAAATAAACGGTCATAGCGCGGCGAAGTGTGAGGTCTACGGACCAGGGGTTAATAGAACGAAAGGAACAAATGGTGTCGAAACGAGTAATGACGGAGCAAGTAGTGTCGGAGCAAGTTATGCCAATGTAGTTTGTTATAAATGTGGAAAACCGGGCCACATTATTAGAAATTGCCCGAACCAGGAGAACACGAATGGACAAGGCCGCGGAAGAGTTTTCAATATTAATGCGGCAGAGGCACAGGAAGACCCGGAGCTTGTTACGGGTACGTTTCTTATTGACAATAAATCTGCTTACGTTTTATTTGATTCGGGTGCGGATAGAAGCTATATGAGTAGAGATTTTTGTGCTAAATTAAGTTGTCCATTGACGCCTTTGGATAGTAAATTTTTACTCGAATTAGCAAATGGTAAATTAATTTCAGCAGATAATATATGTCGGAATCGAGAAATTAAACTGGTTAGCGAAACATTTAAGATTGATTTGATACCAGTAGAGTTAGGGAGTTTTGATGTGATAATCGGTATGGACTGGTTGAAAGAAGTGAAAGCAGAGATCGTTTGTTACAAAAATGCAATTCGCATTATACGAGAAAAAGGAAAACCCTTAATGGTGTACGGAGAAAAGGGCAACACGAAGCTACATCTTATTAGTAATTTGAAGGCACAAAAACTAATAAGAAAAGGTTGCTATGCTGTTCTAGCACACGTCGAGAAAGTACAAACTGAAGAAAAGAGCATCAATGATGTTCCCATTGCAAAAGAATTTCCCGATGTATTTCCGAAAGAATTACCGGGATTACCCCCACATCGATCCGTTGAATTTCAAATAGATCTTGTACCAGGAGCTGCACCAATAGCTCGTGCTCCTTACAGACTCGCACCCAGCTATATGAAAGAACTGCAAAGCCAATTACAAGAACTTTTAGAGCGTGGTTTCATTCGACCAAGCACATCACCGTGGGGAGCTCCTATTTTGTTTGTCAAGAAGAAAGATGGTACATTCAGGTTGTATATCGACTACCGAGAGTTGAACAAACTTACCATCAAGAACCGCTACCCACTACCGAGAATCAACGACTTATTTGATCAACTACAAGGCTCGTCTGTTTATTCAAAGATTGACTTACGTTCCGGGTATCATCAAATGCGGGTGAAAGAAGATGATATTCCAAAGACTGCTTTCAGAACACGTTACGGTCATTACGAGTTTATGGTCATTACGTTTGGTTTAACTAATGCACCAGCTGTGTTCATGGACCTTATGAACCGAGTGTGTGGACCATACCTTGACAAGTTTGTCATTGTTTTCATTGATGACATACTTATTTACTCAAAGAATGACCAAGAACACGGTGAACATTTGAGAAAGGTGTTAGAAGTATTGAAGAAGGAAGAATTGTACGCTAAGTTTTCAAAGTGTGCATTTTGGTTGGAAGAAGTTCAATTCCTCGATCACATAGTGAACAAAGAAGGTATTAAGGTGGATCCGGCAAAGATAGAAACTGTTGAAAAGTGGGAAACCCCGAAAACTCCGAAACATATACGCCAGTTTTTAGGACTAGCTGCTTACTACAGAAGATTCATCCAAGACTTTTCCAGAATAGCAAAACCCTTGACTGCATTAACGCATAAAGGGAAGAAATTTGAATGGAATGATGAACAAGAGAAAGCGTTTCAGTTATTGAATAAAAAGCTAACTACGGCACCTATATTGTCATTGCCTGAAGGGAATGATGATTTTGTGATTTATTGTGACGCATCAAAGCAAGGTCTCGGTTGTGTATTAATGCAACGAACGAAGGTGATTGCTTATGCGTCTAGACAATTGAAGATTCACGAGCAAAATTATACGACGCATGATTTGGAATTAGGCGCGATTGTTTTTGCATTAAAGACTTGGAGGCACTACTTATATGGGGTCAAAAGTATTATATATACCGACCACAAAAGTCTTCAACACATATTTAATCAGAAACAACTGAATATGAGGCAGCGTAGGTGGATTGAATTGTTGAATGATTACGACTTTGAGATTCGTTACCACCCGGGGTAGGCAAATGTGGTAGCCGATGCCTTGAGCAGGAAGGACAGAGAACCCATTCGAGTAAAATCGATGAATATAATGATTCATAATAACCTTACTACTCAAATAAAGGAGGCGCAACAAGGAGTTTTAAAAGAGGGAAATTTAAAGGATGAAATACCCAAAGGATCGGAGAAGCATCTTAATATTCGGGAAGACGGAACCCGGTATAGGGCTGAAAGGATTTGGGTACCAAAATTTGGAGATATGAGAGAAATGGTACTTAGAGAAGCTCATAAAACCAGATACTCAATACATCCTGGAACGGGGAAGATGTACAAGGATCTCAAGAAACATTTTTGGTGGCCGGGTATGAAAGCCGATGTTGCTAAATACGTAGGAGAATGTTTGACGTGTTCTAAGGTCAAAGCTGAGCATCAGAAACCATCAGGTCTACTTCAACAACCCGAAATCCCGGAATGGAAATGGGAAAACATTACCATGGATTTCATCACTAAATTGCCAAGGACTGCAAGTGGTTTTGATACTATTTGGGTAATAGTTGATCGTCTCACCAAATCAGCACATTTCCTGCCAATAAGAGAAGATGACAAGATGGAGAAGTTAGTACGACTGTATTTGAAGGAAGTCATCTCCGGACATGGAATACCAATCTCTATTATCTCTGATAGGGATGGCAGATTTATTTCAAGATTCTGGTAGACATTACAGCAAGCATTAGGAACTCGTCTAGACATGAGTACTGCCTATCATCCACAAACTGATGGGCAGAGCGAAAGGACGATACAAACGCTTGAAGACATGCTACGAGCATGTGTTATTGATTTCGGAAACAGTTGGGATCGACATCTACCGTTAGCAGAATTTTCCTACAACAACAGCTACCATTCAAGCATTGAGATGGCGCTGTTTGAAGCACTTTATGGTAGAAAGTGCAGGTCTCCGATTTGTTGGAGTGAAGTGGGGGATAGACAGATTACGGGTCCGGAGATTATACAAGAAACTACCGAGAAGATCATCCAAATTCAACAACGGTTGAAAACCGCCCAAAGTCGACAAAAGAGCTACGCTGACATTAAAAGAAAAGATATAGAATTTGAAATTGGAGAGATGGTCATGCTTAAAGTTGCACCTTGGAAAGGCGTTGTTCGATTTGGTAAACGAGGGAAATTAAATCCAAGGTATATTGGACCATTCAAGATTATTGATCGTGTCGGACCAGTAGCTTACCGACTTGAGTTACCTCAACAACTCGCGGCTGTACATAACACTTTCCACGTCTCGAATTTGAAGAAATGTTTTGCTAAAGAAGATCTCACTATTCCGTTAGATGAAATCCAAATCAACGAAAAACTCCAATTCATCGAAGAACCCGTCGAAATAATGGATCGTGAGGTTAAAAGACTTAAGCAAAACAAGATACCAATTGTTAAGGTTCGATGGAATGCTCGTAGAGGACCCGAGTTCACCTGGGAGCATGAAGATCAGATGAAGAAGAAATACCCGCATCTATTTCCAGAAGATTCGTCAACACCTTCAACAGCTTAAAATTTCGGGACGAAATTTATTTAACGGGTAGGTACTGTAGTGACCCGAACTTTTCCATGTTTATATATATTAATTGAGATTGATATTTACATGATTAAATGTTTCCAACATGTTAAGCAATCAAACTTGTTAAGACTTGATTAATTGAAATATGTTTCATATAGACAATTGACCACCCAAGTTGACCTGCGATTCACGAACGTTAAAACTTGTAAAAACGACATGACGATATATATATGGATATACATATGGTTAACATGAGATTATGATAAGTAAGTATCTCCATAAGTATATTAACAATGAGTTATATACATATAAACAAGACTACTAACTTAAGGATTTCGAAACGAGACATATATGTAACGATTATCGTTGTAACGACATTTAAATGTATATATACCATATTAAGATATATTAATATATCATAATATCATTATAATATAATAATTTAACATCTCATTAGATATAATAAACAATGGGTTAACAACATTAATTGAGATCGTTAACTTAAAGGTTTCAAAACAACACTTACATGTAACGACTAACGATGACTTAACGACTCAGTTAAAATGTATATACATGTAGTGTATTTAGATGTATTAAAATACTTTTGGAAGACTTCAAGACATATATCAAAACACTCATACTTAACGAAAATGGTTACAGTTACTTTCCCATTCTTTTCTTTCATCAAGAATTCTAGTCGTATTCTTACCCGTATTATACACAGCTTTAAAACGTACTTACTATGGGTATATACCAATAGGAACTAGCATGGGATTCCACTCTTGATTATGTCATGTATGACTAATCAATTTTAACTTCTACCATGAGCTAGTCAACTAACTAGAACTCCTTTTAACCCCACTCACCACTCACCAATTACCACTCATCATTCACTCCATTTCACTTCCAATTCTCTTTCTAATTCTCTCTCAACACACCCACACTATTATGAATGTATTTTTCCAGTAGTTAATCATCATCTTCATCAAAAATCACTTCAAGAATCAAGCTATAATCATCATAGGAAGAACACTTCAAGAACACTTCAAAAATCCCTTCAGGTTTACTAATTTACTTCCAAGCTTTCTAATCCATTCCAAGTAATCATCTAAGATCAAGAAACCTTTGTTATATACAGTAGGTAATCTTTCTTATTCAAGGTAATATTCATATTCAAACTTTGATTCAATTTCTATAACTATAAACTATCTTAATTCGAGTAAAAATCTTACTTGAACTTGTTTTTGTGTCATGATCCTACTTCAAGAACTTTCAAGCCATCCAAGATCCTTTGAAGCTAGATCATTTCTTGTCACTTCCAGTAGGTTTACCTACTAAACTTGAGGTAGTAATGATGTTCATAACATCATTCGATTCATATATATAAAACTATCTTATTCGAAGGTTTAAACTCGTAATCACTAGAACATAGTTAGTTAATTCTAAACTTGTTCGCAAACAAAAGTTAATCCTTCTAACTTGACTTTTAAAATTAACTAAACACATGTTCTATATCTATATGATATGCTAACTTAATGATTTAAAACCTGGAAACACGAAAAACACCGTAAAACCGGATTTACGCCGTCGTAGTAACACCGCGGGCTGTTTTGGGTTAGTTAATTAAAAACTATGATAAACTTTGATTTAAAAGTTGTTATTCTGAGAAAATTATTTTTATTATTAACATGAAACTATATCCAAAAATTATGGTTAAACTCAAAGTGGAAGTATGTTTTCTAAAATGGTCATCTAGACGTCGTTCTTTCGACTGAAATGACTACCTTTACAAAAATGACTTGTAACTTATTTTTCCGACTATAAACCTATACTTTTTCTGTTTAGATTCATAAAATAGAGTTCAATATGAAACCATAGCAATTTGATTCACTCAAAACGGATTTAAAATGAAGAAGTTATGGGTAAATTAAGATTGGATAATTTTTCTCATTTTAGCTACGTGAAAATTGGTAACAAATCTATTCCAACCATAACTTAATCAACTTGTATTGTATATTATGTAATCTTGAGATACCATAGACACGTATACAATGTTTCGACCTATCATGTCGACACATCTATATATATTTCGGAACAACCATAGACACTCTATATGTGAATGTTGGAGTTAGCTATACAGGGTTGAGGTTGATTCCAAAATATATATAGTTTGAGTTGTGATCAATACTGAGATACGTATACACTGGGTCGTGGATTGATTCAAGATAATATTTATCGATTTATTTCTGTACATCTAACTGTGGACAACTAGTTGTAGGTTACTAACGAGGACAGCTGACTTAATAAACTTAAAACATCAAAATATATTAAAAGTGTTGTAAATATATTTTGAACATACTTTAATATATATGTATATATTGTTATAGGTTCGTGAATCAACAGTGGCCAAGTCTTACTTCTCGACGAAGTAAAAATCTGTGAAAGTGAGTTATAGTCCCACTTTTAAAATCTAATATTTTGGGATGAGAATACATGCAGGTTTTATAAATGATTTACAAAATAGACACAAGTACGTGAAACTACATTCTATGGTTGAATTATCGAAATCGAATATGCCCCTTTTTATTAAGTCTGGTAATCTAAGAATTAGGGAACAGACACCCTAATTGACGCGAAACCTAAAGATAGATCTATTGGGCCTAACAAACCCCATCCAAAGTACCGGATGCTTTAGTACTTCGAAATTTATATCATATCCGAAGGGTGTCCCGGAATGATGGGGATATTCTTATATATGCATTTTGTTAATGTCGGTTACCAGGTGTTCACCATATGAATGATTTTTATCTCTATGTATGGGATGTGTATTGAAATATGAAATCTTGTGGTCTATTGTTATGATTTGATATATATAGGTTAAACCTATAACTCACCAACATTTTTGTTGACGTTTAAAGCATGTTTATTCTCAGGTGAATATTAAGAGCTTCCGCTGTTGCATACTAAAATAAGGACAAGATTTGGAGTCCATGTTTGTATGATATTGTGTAAAAACTGCATTCAAGAAACTGATTTCGATGTAACATATTTGTATTGTAAACCATTATGTAATGGTCGTGTGTAAACAGGATATTTTAGATTATCATTATTTGATAATCTACGTAAAGCTTTTTTAAACCTTCATTTATAAAATAAAGGTTATGGTTTGTTTTAAAAATGAACGCAGTCTTTGAAAAACGTCTCATATAAAGGTCAAAACATCGCAACGAAATCAATTAATATGGAACGTTTTTAATCAATAAGAACGGGACATTTCACCATGCGATCGTATGGCCTGGCAGTTATAAACCCATGCGATCGCATGGCAGCAACAGTGAGGTCAGGTCCTATAAAGTTCGCGTGTTTTGGCCGAAATTCACACATCTTTTTCTATCCTCTATCTCTCACGATATATATATATATATATATATATATATATATATATATATATATATATATATATATATATATATATATATATAATTTTAATTTAAGATTAATAATAATAAGTGTATGTTAGCGAATGTTGTAAGTGTGTAAGTCGAAATTCTGTCCGTGTAACGCTACGCTATTATTAATCATTGTAAGTTATGTTCAACATTTTTAAATTAATGTCGCGTAGCTAAGTTATTATTATGCTTATTTAAATCGAAGTAATCGTGATGTTGGGCCAAAATATTAAAGACAGGGTAATTGGGCTTTGGACCATAATTGGGGTTTGGACAAAAGAACGACACTTGTGGAAATTAGACTATGGTCTATTAATGATCTTTATATTTGTTTAATTGAATGATAGTTCGTTAATTTAATATAAAAATTACAATTGGACGTAATTATAAATAACCACATACACTCAATCGGACACGATGGGCGGGATATTTATAAGTACTAATAATCGTTCATTTGACCGGACACAGGAATGGATTAATAGTCAATGGACTCATTAAAACAGGGGTGAATTATGTACAAGGACACTTGGCGTAATTGTTAACAAAGTATTAAAACCTTGGGTTACACGCAGTCGATATCCTGGTGTAATTATTAAACAAAGTATTAAGACCTTTTTACAGTTTAAGTCCCCAATTAGTTGGAATATTTGACTTCGGATATAAGGATAATTTGACGAGGACACTCGCACTTTATATTTATGACTGATGGACTGTTATGGACAAAAACCCGATGGACATATCGAATAATCCAAGACAAAGGACAATTAACCCATGGTAATAAACTAAAATCAACACGTCGAACATCATGATTACAGAAGTTTAAATAAGCATAATTCCTTTATTTCATATTTTATCGCACTTTTATTTACTGTCATTTTATTTATCGCACTTTTAATTATCGTAATTTTCAATTATCGCAACTTTTATATACTATCATTTCATTTATCGCATTTTTAATTATCGCAAATTTTATTATCGTCATTTACTTTAGCTTTAAATTAAGTTTTATTTTTTAACATTTTACATTAGGTTTTAACTGCGACTAAAGTTTTAAAATCGACAAACCGGTCATTAAACGGTAAAAACCCCCTTTTAGAATAATAATACTACTTATATATATATTTATATATTTACAAATATAGTTTTAAAAATATAGCGTTAAACTTGGCTAGCTCCCTGTGGATCGAACCGGACTTACTAAAAACTACACTACTGTACGATTAGGTACACTGCCTATAAGTGTTGTAGCAAGGTTTAGGTATATCTACTCTATAAATAAATAAATAACTTGTGTAAAATTGTATCGTATTCAATAGTATTTCGTAGCAAAAATATAGCTATTTTGTACCCCTTCGCTTTAACATCAAGTATTTTTGGCGCCGCTGTCGGGGACCCGAAAGCAAAATGCTATATAAAAAAAAGATTTTTATTAAGCTTTAATTCATTTTTATAAAAATACGTTTTATATAATACAATTAAAAATATAAAAGAAAAAGAAAAATATATATCTATATTTTTAAGTTTAGTTAAATTTAAAAAGTTTATATTTCTATTCATTGTGAAAAGTTATAAAAAACTAATAAGTAAATTATTTTTTTATTTATAAGTTTTATATAAATATTTTACAAAAATATAAAACAGAAAAAAAAATAATAGTAAAAAGTAATCAGGCCGATCACTGTAGCAGCCCAACTTTCTGACCTGGTATCCGATCTCATGCGATCGCATGAGCCCAAGCCTTGAAACCCATGCGACCGCATGGTCCCTTCTGACACGCCAGGTTTGACCTGGTACTGCATTAATTACGGAGTATTATTAATTATTATAATTAACTAACCCTATTTAGGGTTTAATTAGTTAATGTTTAATATTAGTTTTAATTTTATTATTTAAATTGTAATATTAAGTTTATTATAGTTTTAATTAATTATAAAATTAATACTTTTATAAAATAATAATATAAAAATAATATTTTTATAAAAAAAAATTGTTGTACTTTTATAACTTTAAGTTTTATTTTTATATTTGTATCTTTTTAATCGTTTAATTCGTAATTTTTATTTTTTTTTTGTTCGTAATTAGTTCGTAACTTAGTATTTTGCAGTAGTATTTTTTATTTCAAGATTTTTAGGCTTTGCCGTAAAATCCCTTAAGTGCTTTTTCTTTAGACTAAGATTTAGGTGCTTTAGAATTTTGCAACGCCGTTTTAAGATTTTAGTACTTTCTAAGTTATTGCCTTTTTGGATATAGAATTTCTTTTAAGCTTTAATACCTTTAGACGTAAGTTTTAATATTTAGTTTTTAGACTTTTAAGTTTCGACGCTTTATTTTCTTATTTTTATTTTTCGACTATTTGTTTTTCGACACTTATTTTTCGACCTTTTATTTTTCGACGTTTTTCGACGCACTCTTTTTCGTTCTTATTTCTCGACGCTCTAGTTTTTAGGACATAGAATTTTCTATTTCTTCTCTAAAATTTCAAAAAGAAAAATTATTTTAAGCGGTTAAATTGATAGACATCCAAAATTTTCTGGTTCGTAGTAATAGTTGGATTTGTTAGTGGCGAGTTGTGGGATTCCGATTTAAAGGGTCCTGGCTACCTGCTGCATCTATTGACTATTCGAAACGTGGACAAAATAAGAAAAGTCTATTAATTTGATAACTTATATAATTTTTATCTTTTATAACTAATAGGATATTCAGTGAATGCACCGAGCAAAACATTCACCACCTTTCATGCGTTCACCACCTGTAACTCGATCAAGACATCTAGCCAATATTGTCGCCGTTGATTTTTCTCTAGAATCGTCATCTAGTCGACCAAGTACTCCAATTCAAATTTTCGATAATCCATTTTTTGAACCTGACCTCACAATTGAGAATCTGGAGGATATTCAGGGACAATTCAGAGATCCTGAACCACTAATCATTCCTCCTGAACCACAAATCACTCATCCAGAAATTGTCGAGGAAGAAACCATTAAATCAGAATCCCTTAGTGATTCAGATTCAACAAATTCAATCATGGAAAATCTGGAATCTCTAAGTATGGAAGACCTAATGAGGGCTAAACGCACTGGCCAAGGTCATGCAATTACTCAACCAGACATTAATGCGCCAGATTATGAAATCAAAGGACAAATCCTACACATGGTAACTAATCAATGTCAATTTAGTGGTGCGCCGAAGGAAGATCCAAACGAACATCTTCGTACATTTAATAGGATTTGTACACTATTCAAAATCAGAGAAGTGGAGGATGAACAGATATATCTCATGTTATTTCCCTGGACTTTAAAGGGAGAAGCCAAAGATTGGTTAGAATCGTTACCTAAAGGGGCGATTGATACATGGGATGTTTTAGTTGAAAAATTTCTTAAACAATTCTTTCCGGCATCTAAAGCCGTGAGACTTCAAGGAGAAATAGTTACGTTCACACAAAATCCAAATGAAACTTTATATGAAGCGTGGACAAGATTTGGAAAGTTATTGAGAGGATGTCCGCAACATGGTTTAGACACTTATCAAATAGTACAAATATTCTACCAAGGATGCGACATCACTACAAAAAAAGACATCGACATAGCAGCTGGTGGTTCCATTATGAAGAAAACCGCAACTGAAGCTTACAAAATTATTGATAACACTGCTTCCCACTCACATGAGTGGCACCAAGAAAAAGATATCGTTAGATCATCTAAAGCGGCTAGAGCCGATTCTAGCCATGACTTTGATTCCATTTCCGCAAAGATAGATGCTGTTGAGAGACGAATGGAAAAGATGACTAAGGATATTCACTCAATACGAATTAGTTGTGAGCAGTGTGGAGGACCACATTTGACAAAAGATTGTCTCAGTATTGAACAAACAATTGAACAAAGAGAGAATGTTTCATACATGAACCAAAGGCCTGGAAATAATTATCAGAATAATTATCAACCGTCAAGACCAAACTATAATCAAAATCAGAATTATAACCACCACAAACCGATGATAAAAAGCCAAATTTAGAAGATATGATGTCGAAGCTAGTTGAATCTCAAATTCAATTTTTCACATCTCATAAACAAACTAATGAACAAAATGCTCAAGCATTTAGAAATCAACAAGCTTCTATTCAAAATCTGGAACAATAAGTAAGCAACCTAGCAATGTTGATAGGTGAAAGAAAACCAGGGAGTCTACCTAGTGATACAAATGCTAACCCCCGGAATGAAACAGCTAAAGCCATTACCACAAGAAGTGGTATTACACTTAAACCACCTGAAATACTTGTAATTTCTGATGACGCTATTACTACACAAGAACTACAACCTGAGCAAGATAAGGAAACAGAACCGGTAGTTGAAAAGGTTAATGAAGATAACACAGTTAAGGCTAAACCTTATGTTAAACCATACCAACCACCACTTCCTTACCCCAAGTAAAATGAGAAAAGAAATACTTGAAGCCGAGCAATCCAAATTCTTGGATATGTTTAAACAAATAAATGTAAATCTTCCTTTCATTGATGTGATATCAGGAATGCCTAGATATGCTAAATTTCTGAAAGATCTAATCACAAATAGAAAGAAAATGGAAGAACTCTCGGCTGTTACTATGAATGCTAATTGTTCTGCAGTACTGTTGAATAAGATACCAGGAAAATTATCAGATCCAGGAAGTTTCACAATTCCATGTTTTCTGGATAGTCTTAGTTCAATAGAAGCATTGGCAGACTTAGGTGCTAGTATAAATCTAATGCCGTATTCATTATACGCTAAACTAGACCTTAGAGAATTGAAACCAACACGAATAAGCATACAACTAGCCGATCGATCAATAAAATATCCTAGAGGGATAATGGAGAACATGCTAGTTAAAGTTGGTACTTTAGTATTTCCAGTAGATTTTGTTATTCTGGACATGGAAGAAGATTCTCGAGTTCCTCTCATATTAGGAAGACCATTCTTAAACACGGCTAAAGTAATAATAGACGTGTTCGGTAAGAAGCTGACCCTAAGTATAGAGGACGAGATTGTTACCTTTTCAGTTGATAGAGCCATGCAACAACCGCAATTTGCAGATGATACATATTATTATATTCAAACTATAGATGCACATGCAGAATTGTTAGAAGAATTTTCAGAATTACAAGGAACAGGAGAATGTTCTTTAGGAGAAGGAACCGAACCAATTGATGAAGCTGAAATGTTAGCCACACTTATGGCTAATGAATATGAACCAACAACAGAAGAAATTCAAATGCTAAAAGAAGAAGACAGATATCGATATAAATCATCGATAGAAGAACCACCGACATTAGAGTTAAAGCCACTTCCAAACCATTTGGAATACGCTTATTTACATGGTGAATCTGAATTACCTGTAATAATATCATCTTCTCTTACGAAAAATGAAAAATCTCAACTCATTTCTGTGCTAAAAGCTCATAAACCAGCTATTGCATGGAAGATTCATGCACACATAAAATCCTTATGGAAGAAGGTCATAAAACGTATGTGCAACGCCAACAAAGACTAAATCTTAATATGCAAGATGTTGTTAAGAAAGAAATTATTAAACTGCTAGATGCAGGTTTAATTTATCCAATCTCTGATAGTCCATGGGTAAGCCCAGTTCAATGTGTACCTAAAAAGGGTGGCATGACTGTCATTACAAATGAAAAAAATGAGCTTATTCCTACTAGGACTGTAACAGGATGGCGTGTCTGTATTGATTATAGAAAATTAAATGACGCCACCAGAAAATATCACTTTCCCTTGCCTTTCATTGATCAAATGTTGGAAAGATTAGCTGGAAATAGTTACTATTGTTTTCTTGACGGTTTTTCCGGATATTTTCAAATTCCAATAGCACCCGAGGACCAAGAGAAAACCACATTCACGTGCCCTTATGGTATTTTTGCTTACAAACGCATGCCATTTGGACTTTGCTACGCCCCTGCAACCTTTCAAAGGTGCATGATGGCGATTTTTCACGACATGATAGAAGAATGCATGGAAGTTTTCATGGATGACTTCTCAGTCTTCGGTGATACATTTGAATCGTGTCTAGTTAATATTGAACGAATGCTTATTAGATGCGAACAATCAAATCTAGTTCTTAATTGGGAGAAATGCCATTTCATGGTTAAAGAATGCATCGTTCTTGGTCATAAATTTTTAAAAGAAGGAATTGAAGTGGATAGAGCTAAAGTAGATGTAATTGCTAAACTTCCACATCCCACCAATGTTAGAGGAGTTAGGAGTTTTCTAGGGCATGCCGGTTTTTATCAACGTTTCATAAAAGATTTTTCTAAAATTGCCACTCCTATGAATAAACTCCTAGAAAAAGATGCTCCATTCATCTTTTCAGATGAATGTATCAAATCTTTTAATATTCTTAAAGAAAAACTCACTAATGCGCCGATCATGATAACTCCAAATTGGAATCTACCATTTGAACTCATGTGCGATGCAAGTGATTTTGCAATGGGAGTCGTTTTAGGAAAAAGGATTGAAAAATGATTTCAACCTATTTATCACGTTAGTAAGACGTTACAAGGAGCACAAACAAATTACACAACTACTGAAAAAGAACTCCTTGCTATTGTCTTTGCTTTTGACAAATTTCGTTCATATCTCGTTCTAGCAAAAACGGTGGTCTATACCGACCATTCTGCTCTTAGATACTTATTTTCAAAATAAGATGCTAAACCACGATTAATCTGTTGGATCTTATTCTTACAAGAGTTCGATGTTGAAATCCGAGATAAAAAGGGAGCAGAAAATCTCGCAGCTGATCATCTTTCTCGTCTTGAAAATCCTGAATTAGAAGTTCTAAATGAATCGGCCATGCAATATAACTTTCCTGATGAATATCTATTGAAGATAGATTATAATGAAATTCCATGGTTTGCAGACTATGCAAACTATTTAGTATGTGGATTCCTTGAAAAAGGGTTATCGTTCTAAAAACGAAAAAAATTCTTTAGTGATATAAAACACTATTTCTGGGAAGATCCACATTTGTTTAAAAGTTGTCCCGATGGAATAATACGCCGATGTGTATTCGGGGATGAAGCCAGTCAAATATTAAACCATTGTCACACATGACCAACAGGAGGACATTATGGGCCTCAACTCACAGCAAGAAAAGTCTATGACGCTGGATTCTATTGGCCTACAATTTTCAAAGACGCACACCTTCTTTGTAAATCATGTGATGCTTATCAAAGGGCCGGAAAAATAAGTCAACGTGATGAAATGCCACAAAATGTCATTCAAGTATGTGAAGTATTTGACGTTTAGGGTATTGACTTTATGGGTCCATTTCCAAAATCTCATAATAATCTCTACATTCTCGTTGCCATTGATTATGTATCTAAATGGGCGGAAGCACAAGCTCTCCCGACTAACAATGCACGAGTTGTAGTCAACATTTTAAAATGTCTTTTTGCTAGGTTCGGAACACCGAAAGGTTTAATAAGTGATCGGGGTACTCATTTTTGTAATAATCAACTTGAGAAAGTTCTCAAAAGATATGGAGTAACTCATAAAATCTCAACCGCTTATCATCCACAAACAAGTGGACAAGTTGAAAATACCAAGCGAGCATTAAAACGTATTCTAGAGAAAACTGTAGGATCAAATCCGAAGGAATGGTCCATGAAATTGGAGGATGCACTATGGGCTTTTAGAACAGCCTACAAAACTCCAATTGGCACCACACCTTTCAGACTCGTTTATGGAAAAGCATGTCACCTTCCAGTAGAAATTGAGCACAAAGCATTTTGGGCTTTGAAGACATGTAATCTTGATTTGCATGAAGCCGGACGTCTACGGTTATGTCAACTAAACGAATTAGAAGAATTGAGACATGAAGCATATGAAAATTCGTTAATCTATAAAGAAAGAACAAAGAAATGGCATAATAAAAGAATCAGAAGTTCAAAAGAATTTAAAGAAGGAGACAGAGTTCTTCTTTTCAATTCACGATTCAAGCTATTTCCTGGAAAATTGAAATCAAGATGGTCTGGACCATTCATAGTCAAAAGAATTTTCCCATACGGAACAATAGAGTTAATAAATTCAAATGGGATTGAATTTAAAGTTAATGGTCACAGAGTTAAACATTACATACATGATCCAATGGAAGTTGACGATGAAGTTAATCACAATTTCGACACCACAGCTAACTAAGTGTGGGGAGAATCAAGTCTTTTAAGGATAATATTTATTTCTGTTAGAGTTAGATATTCTGTTTTCTTGTAGTTTCCGAGAATGGAATCCGAATGCTCTTTCCCTAGCAGACCCTACAGAACTAGTCTTCTCCATCCATTCTGAATTTTTATTTTTTTTTAGGTTTTACGAGATGAAGAATTCCTTTGATTTGAACCATGGTCTAATGCTACACGCTTTGATTACTAAACGTAATAATGACACACTCCCGAGTGACCTGGTGTCAGTAATAAGAGGCAGATGTGACGAAGTAAGGAAAGAATTCAGGAAAGATCATCATAAGATACATTTTGGTAAAGGAAAATCAAAATCCGCAACAAAAAGAAGAGCACGACACCTTGAAAGATGTCATAAATGCGGAAAATGGTCACACGAAGGTAAATGTTCGAACAATCAAACATATTCAAATACCGAATTTGTTACTCTATGTAGAGAAGGACCATTTATATGTTTAGAAGAAAAGATATTGAAGAATCGAGGTTACGCTTACGTAGCTATGGAAAACCAAATCATATGACTCTCTTATGAGTCGGCTAAAGCAGGTCTCTGAGAATTCTATCTCACAGGTAAGTATGTACAGTTTTTATTTTTATTTTTATTGCTTTTAACCTTTTGATAATAAACGCTGAATCGTTCGCTATAAAGTATTAAATTGATATTCAATAAAATTAGGTATGCGAAACCAAAATTATTGATATCGTACAAAAATTTATTACATCACTGCGAAATTTACCGTTTATTCTTAAGATATAAATATCTTTAATTAATCAACCCAAAATATTTCAAAAATTCGTCAGGAGTAAAACTAGGTTATGGAACCGAAATTACTTTACCGAAAAGAGGGGCGTATATTTTTGATAATATTTGATTGATTAAAGTGGGATAAAAGACCAAAACGATTTTTAATTTTAATTTTTACCTTGTTTTTAAAATTAATATATAAATATTAAATTATTAATGTAAATTTTTAAAATCAATATATTTAAGTTTTTAAATATTTTTAAAATTAATATTTTTAATATAAGTTTGTAAAATTAATATATAAAAATATTAATGATATTTATATGAATTTTTAATTTTATGCATTTAAGTTTGGTGTGAATTTAAAAAAAAATGTACTTTATCTCATTAAGTTAAAAATGTGATTTCTAAAAATTCGTCGTAAGTTGAAAACTAGGTCGTTGAACCAAAATTGCTTTACCCAAGGGCGGGACGAGAACTTTTATTATCATTATTTTTAATCTTATTGAATTAAAGTATACCCAAAAACATTAAAAAACTCAAAAATCTTTGCTTTTAAAACAACGTTTAAAAAGTGACAAATTTTAAAATGTTGTCGAGGGACGGACTAGGACAACGATCTGAAACGACCTCGTCCTAAAGGAAAACAAAATTTTAAATTTACTTAATTTTTGTTTTATAAGTACAAGGTTTATATATATATATATATATATATATATATATATATATATATATATATATATATATATATATATATATATATATATATATATATATAACCTGAACCCCATGCGATCGCATGGGGTTTGAACTGTAAACTCATGCGATCGCATGAGGCCTAAAATCTGGCCAGGAACATAAAAGTCAGTCGAGCTGCTTCTGCTCTCCATAAACACACACATACATACGAACACATCCATAAACACACCCCTAAAATCATCAATTTTTCATCAAATTCAACCAAATTTCGTCCTAAAATCAACTACAATCATGTCTTTCTTCAGAAGTTTTTCAAGGAAGGTAAAAATTTCACCCCTAAACTCTTTAAATTTTCAGTTTTAGTGTTCTTGAGCTAAATTTTACCTAATTTGATTTTGTTAATTTCTAGTGTAATTAGAGTTAAATTGTTAGTATATTATGCATGTACAACCTAGATTGATGCTATTTAACATGATTTGAAGCCAAAAACTTCAAAATTTTTAGAAATCTAGGGTTTGCGTTCTTGAGCAATTTGGGGCTTTTTGATATAAACAGGTTATGGCCGATTTTTGTCATGAATTATTGCTAAATTAAGTAGCGTAACATATTTAGGTAGCTAAATGATCCAAACTTTGATCCTAAACATGATTTTTGAGAATTAAAGTAGACTTTTTAGGTCTAAAATTCATGAACTTGATTAAATTGATGTAAATGCCATTTGAAACTTGTTTAATTGCTAGTAATGATTATTTTGACATGTTATTTGAGTAGAATGCTTATGAACTTTGTAAACATTTTCATATATGCTTATTTGAAAAAGTGTAGATTTGATAAAAATATGAAAATGAGCATGAGTTTAATATAGATTAAACATGTTATTGTAATTGTTTCAAGTTGTTATTTTGCTAACACTAATGCATATTTGGATGCACAAATTTTGTGTTTAATGTGTTTTGCAGAGATATACCGATACTGATGGTGCATCATCATCATCTAGACAACCTGCTCCGGAACCTGAACCAGAAATGCAATATGAACCAGAACCTGAACAGGAACAACAACAGGAACAACAATATCATAATGATCAAAACATACCGTACTATGATCTATAACAAGAATATGTTAATGCCTATGTACAATTTCCGATTCATCCAATAATAGAACACCCAACGATTCATGAAGAACAGTTGCATCCTAATTTGAGATTTGATCGAAGCTGGAGAGATTACCCGACGTATCAAAGTAACAAATTCAAACTGGTAATGAAAAATGTAGAAGTACCGAGGGTAATTGATTATGAGCCTTTGGAAAGGGTCCAACTAGTTAACTCAGTTAGACAGCATCTGATCTAAAGGTATGGGAACTCTTTTTTTCCCGATTGGGAACGTTTATTCACCATTCTTATGCCTGTATATAAGGAATGGTGTGTTGAGCTTATGAGTACTATAGCGTTAAATACGGATGTAGTTAGGTTAGATGATAGGAATTTTCTCAGATTTTTACTTGGCCGTAGGATGTATAGGATGTCCATATTGGACATGGCCAGGGCTTTACAGATTTACACTAATGGTGAATTACTACTACCTGATTGTACAAATTTGATTTATCATGGGGAGCGGGTAGATAGGAATTTTAACGCGAACGCCGTCTGGAGGCGTATGTCAAATTATAATGTTTTTACGCTAGGAGGAAGACACTCCTATTTAGATATTAACAAAGCAGAGCTTCGTATTATACATAGATTTTTAGCTAATTCGATTACACAAAGAGGTAAAAACAAGGAGAAGATGACCTTACATGATTTATTTTACCTTAAGTGTATTCGAAACACTAGAAGCTTTGTTAATATCCCCTACTGTGTTGGTTTTATCTGTCCAAAATGGTGGCAGGAATACAGGACGGGGGAGTAATAGGATGAGGTATTTTTGTTACTCTCATTGGAGAGTATTTGGGTGTAGATATGGATCAAGGGGGTCCACTGATGGTGTGTAGGGAACAGGTTGACACTTTAGGATTGAAGGTCTATCAGGGTGCAAAGGTATTAAAGAGCAGACGTAATCAGGCAGTACCATATGATGGTCGTCATCCTCAGGTAGAGAGAGGTTCAGATGAGGAAATGGAGGAAGCGGATGACATTAGGGATGTCATTAGGGAGGCTATGACTGACGTTTACCAGCGTATAGATGAGGTAGAAATGACAAACGAGGCTAGACATAGTCGGTACGAGCAGTGGCAAGCCGAGAATGTGTACGAGCATTCCAGGCAACGACAGCATGATAGATGGCACTATCATCAGCATCAGATCATGAGCCAGCTATCACCTCAGGTACCAAATAACTACGTACCGACCCGACCTGCTTACTATCCTCCACACCAGCTCGATATGCGACCACCATTTACTCTCTACAACCCTAACCAGGCTTATCAGTACACCTATAACCAACCGTGGAACCCGACCGACGACATGAACTGGAACCCCTATCCAGATTGATACAGTTCCCGTTGGTGATTTCTATGATTTTTATCTTTTTATTATTTTTATTTATTTATGTTTAAACATATAATATTGTGAACTTTTATGTAAGTTTTAATTTTTTTTATATTATGTTGTACTAATATTTCATATTTGATTTGAAAGTGGGATGTTAAGTCTCATTTCAAATTACCATGCATGTTTATATTTGTATTGTATGTATTTTATTTCATGTACACAACAGGGTAAAACAACGCATTTTCAAAGATTGACATTAAGTTCAGCAAAAGCTACTAATTTTGACGACAAAACGAAAAACAAATGTGATGTAACAACAAGACGGAATGAACAAATGATGTGCACCATTTATCATTCAACAAACAAACGCCAATATGTTTGGAAACTTTGGTAAAATTTAATCATTTTTCTACGCTAATCACCCTCAATAATTTAAATTGTTACTGATTTCTTGCAAATGAGGGCATTGCAAGATCTTAAGTGTGGGAAGGGGTTAAATTCTTTCAGATTTTTAAAATTTTTGACTTATACACTTGGTTACCACTAAAAATACTAGTAACGCAGTAGTTGTATTAGAATCTAGTGCTCTCTGATAATAAAGAACAGCCCTAGTCTTATATACTGACTGCCCAATTCTAGTAAAATTGTTCAAAATTTTCAAATAAATGAATTCAGAATTATGTTTATACATATTTATGAACAATAAAACTAGGTGTTAACACCGAAATTATTGTTACCTCAGAAAGGACATAAATTGATAAACAACCCAAAATGTTAGAATTCATTTAAAATGGAATAGAGGAAAATAAAAAGGAAAAGAAAGGAAAATAAAAGCCAAGTGTGGAAAAAATTTACCAAGTTATTTAGAATATATATCACATATTTTTATACAAATAATTGAAGATACTTTTGTTTTGGATGATATTAATCAGTTTTACCCAGTTTATTGTAATATAAATGAAATTTAAAAGGAAGTAAAGTCTTCCGAGAGAAAAAGACACGCGCTTCTTGATTTAGGTCAGGAAGTTGTCGTCCAGACCAGTTGTAGAGTCTACGAAAAACCTTGAAAAGTTTTCTCGAAAATCAGCTGGAAATCCACGGACCTCAGCATCAAACAGGGTCGCCAAGTGGTCAGACTTATCCTAACCATGAGAGGATCTGTCTCGTACAATGGGGGCACCATGCAAATTAGCTTATAAGACTAATGAATCAGATCCCCAGAAAGGATAATCTCCTTAAAGATCAAAAATCAGCTTTTAAGACTGATATTACTCAATCCTTGAGATTGACTTTTAAAGATTGAGAATTACAAACTGATGGAATTCGATGATATCTAAACTCGAGCTTGAACGAGAAAATATTTTGATCAAATTACAAACCGACTTGTTTTCTGAAAACCCATTTTCAATGCGTTCATTACCATTGAACGTAAAATCCTAGGAATTCACCAGGAATTCATTAGGTCACCTGAACCAAATCGGGTGTCAACCGTAAGAACGGTGGTTGCATAGCATGGTCAAAGACAGGACCTTGTGCCAGACAGAAAAATTATAGGGTGATCTTTACTATTGCTCCTACAAAGGATAGTAATTGCATAGCTGTTGAAGAAACCCTAGAAAAATAACGTACATTAACTTTTTAGATGCGTTGACTTTTGTTGACTGATTTTTTGGCGATTCTCTAACCGATTAATCGTTAAGCTCTTCCAGCCGATTAATCGCCGATTACTCGGCCGATTAATCCGAGTTTTGCAACACTGATGATTTGGATAGCAAACGAGTTTCGACGATGGGCGATTTAATCATGAACAACTGTATCACCAACACTTCTACCTTTAATCATGAGCAAGTCTAAAAAGTGGACTATTTAAGACAAATGAAATTGATCAAGGAACATGAATACGATTATGTAACTTGACAGAAATACCCCTTTACCAAATAAAATAATTTCATTTTGGTGACTAAAAGGACTTAACCCCTAACCTCCAACATATATATCAATTCTTATTTATTTATTTATTTATTTTTTAATTTCCACTTTATATTGTTCAATAGGGCTATAACTTGTTTGCTGTCGAGTTAACTGCTCCAAGTACATGTTTATTTCATTTTTATATTTTATACTAATACTATTAGATTAGATACATTTGATTAAGTAAGGTTGTCATTTTCTTGAGCTTTAGGCTATGGGTTTTAACTTTAAGAATCTCATGTGTGGGCTAGCTTTTATACGATTGGATGTTGAATATGCTGTTGGTTGTTAATGCCCAAAACACAACTAATGTTTACACTACTAATAACATATAAACCTATAAGGTCACACACAAAGAGCAATTATCTACCAAGTATAAATTTAAATGTGATTTAAATATGATCAACCAAAAATTTGTATGAACATTATTATTTGGATGAAATAATTATGTGTAGTGAAGTATCAATATATGCACATAGTCTAGTAATATTGCAAGTAACATTTAAGATTATGTTAATTTGTTTGACAAATATATGAGACAAATGAATGGATTAAGTTAAAGAAGTGGATCATGTAATGGAGACCTTTACACACCATCTTTGTATATGGAGTTGGTGGAAGAATAATTATAACCTTATGCCATCATTTGTCTAGCATTATTGTTAACTTTAACTATTATATTGTATGAGTGTAATAGCACTTGCTAAAATAAAAAAACAAAAAAAAACTTGCATTCACTTGATATACATATACGTATACTTGAAAGGATGATAAAGAGTATTCCATCATCTTTTCTATCATGCAAGCAACTCTCAAAAATAACTTCTAAGTATTTCTTTTAGTAGTAAAAGAGTTAGTAGTTAGTGTAAGATAGTTGTATAAGACAATAAGGAACAAGATTGTTCTTCATCTTGTTTTTCACTTATTATTGGTTGAGAAGGACTAGTGATAATGCTAAAAACGAACATATATTTCATAGCATTATCCCTCAAGAAAGACAAGCTTTTAGTTGCAATTGTTCTATTTACAAGTGATATTCGTTTAAATAATAAAAGGTGAAGATAAAAGACAGATTCGACGAATTGAAGACGCAAACGACCAAAAAGCTAAAAAGTACAAAGTACAATCAAAGTGGTTCAAATTATTGATGAGAAACGTCTAAAAGTTACAAGAGTACGAGCCGCGAAACGCAAAGTACAAGATATTAAATAGTACGAAAGGGCATTCGAAAATCCGGAACCGGTACCAGAGTCAACTCTCAACGCTCGACGCAACGGACTAAAAATTACAAATCAACTATGCACATGAATATAATATAATATATAATTAATTCTAAAAATTATATATATATTATATTATATATTAAAACCGTTGGCAACAAGAAAACAAGCAAATGTGAACTGTCCCAGGGGGCCATGCGATCGCATGGCCTGGCAGTTATAAACCCATGCGATTGTATGGCAGCAACAGTGAGGTCAGGTCCTATAAAGTTCTCGTGTTTTGGCCGAAATTCACACATCTTTTTCTATCCTCTCTATCTGTCACGATATATATATATATATATATATATATATATATATATATATATATATATATATATATATATATATATAATTTATAATTTTAATTTTAATTTAAGATTAATAATAATAAGGGTATGTTAGCGAATGTTGTAAGTGTGTAAGTCGAAATTCTGTCCGTGTAACGCTATACTATTATTAATCATTGTAAGTTATGTTCAACCTTTTTAAATTAATGTCTCGTAGCTAAGTTATTATTATGCTTATTTAAATCGAAGTAATCGTGACGTTGGGCTAAAATATTAAAGACGGGGTAATTGGGCTTTGGACCATAATTGGGGTTTGGACAAAAGAACGACACTTGTGGAAATTAGACTATGAGCTATTAATGATCTTTATATTTGTTTAATTGAATGATAGTTCGTTAATTTAATATAAAAATTACAATTGGACGTAATTATAAATAACCACATACACTCGATCAGACACGATGGGCGGGATATTTATAAGTACTAATAATCGTTCATTTGACCGGACACGGGAATGGATTAATAGTCAATGGACTCATTAAAACAGGGGTGAATTATGTACAAGGACACTTGGCGTAATTGTTAATAAAGTATTAAAACCTTGGGTTACACGCAGTCGATATCCTGGTGTAATTATTAAACAATGTATTATGACCTTGTTACAGTTTAAGTCCCCAATTAGTTGGAATATTTAACTTCGGATATAAGGATAATTTGACGAGGACACTCGCACTTTATATTTATGACTGATGGACTGTTATGGACAAAAACCAGATGGGCATATCGAATAATCCAAGACAAAGGACAATTAACCCATGGTAATAAACTAAAATCAACACGTCGAACATCATGATTACGGAAGTTTAAATAAGCATAATTCCTTTATTTCATATTTTATCGCACTTTTATTTACTGTCATTTTATTTATCGCACTTTTAATTATTGTAATTTTCAATTATCGCAACTTTTATTTACTGTCATTTCATTTATCGCATTTTTAATTATCGCAAATTTTATTATCGTCATTTACTTTACGCTTTAAATTAAGTTTTATTTTTTAATATTTTACATTAGGTCTTAACTGCGACTAAAGTTTTAAAATCGACAAACCGGTCATTAAACGGTAAAAACCCTCTTTTAGAATAATAATACTACTTATATATATATTTATATATTTACAAATATAGTTTTTAAAAATATAGCGTTAAACTTGGCTAGCTCCCTGTGGAACGAACCAGACTTACTAAAAACTACACTACTGTACGATTAGGTACACTGCCTATAAGTGTTGTAGCAAGATTTAGGTATATTCACTCTATAAATAAATAAATAACTTGTGTAAAATTGTATCGTATTCAATAGTATTTCGTAGCAAAAATATAGCTATTTTGTACCCCTTCGCTTTAACATCAACTAGCATCCATTTGGTATTGGAACTTTGCTCAAGTGTGGATTACCGATAGAGGGAGGCTATTTTGGCTCCTACATCCTAAGCATCTATTTCTTCTCAAGTTCAAAGTCTTCAAAGGTTGTGGTCTTTAAACTCACTATTTATTATTTAGTTTTCTTAACAACATGCAATTGGATCCTTGGTGGGGAGTTTTTGATAGGTTTAAAAATTATTGTACATGCTTCCGCTGCTAAATAGTTTTATGAAATTTCATACAAACCCCTTCAGTGGTACAAGAGCCGCTTTTGCATGTGTTAAGAAACTTATGTTATATACAATAAGAACTTGTTCTTATTATTAGAAATGAATAACTTTTTTTTCTAAAAAGGAAAAGTTGTAGATTTCTAAAATACAACTTAATTATTTTATTTGCTACAACCATTCCTTTTACATGCATGTATGGTTGTAGAAGTTACTATATATATATATATATATATATATATATATATATATATATATATATATATATATATATATATATATATATATATACTACTTGATATATTAAGTTGCATGATGCATAGAAAGCCTTTAGACCATTTTGTGATGTTTGTTTGTGTTGAAATTCGATTGGGTTGTAAATTATTCTTTCATTTATAATGGTTTGTAATAATTTTATTTTTCATGTTTTGTTTAATTTTGAGATGTAAAAGTATTAGTGTAGACTTGTATATTTTATCTATAAAAATGTAACAAGACATGAAGAAAATTTAAGATAGAGTTCTAAGCAATTTTGGAGCCATTTGCAACACCAAACGTTGACTAGGCAAGTGGGAGCTTCAAGACATTACAATGAAGCATGGATATTTGTTATGTCCCTAGATTGTCCCGGTCCCATCGTTTGGCTCACGAAAACTGATTAGGAAAAGGCTTGGCTATGCACCTATTAATTGTTGTGCTTATATTTGTATGTTGCATGTTTGAATATAGGATATTTGCATGCTAGAAAATATTTTTTTTTAACAAATCAAAGACAAATAAGAGTTTGGTAAATTTATATATATTTTTAGAATGGTTTTTCTTAAAAGTATAAAATGAGTTTTAATAAAAAGAAGTTTTTACATAAAGCTCAAAGATAACATTAAAATTATGAATTTTTAAAAATTATGAATTTAATAAATTTAAACCAAACTCTTGTATAAAGTTTTAAATAAAATGAGTTTTATTAGAAACTAGAATTGGCCTTAAGTTAGCGCGCTCAATATATATATATATATATATATATATATATATATATATATATATATATATATATATATATATATATATATATATATATATATATATATATATATTAATATAGGATATTAGTTTAAAATTGAACACGCCGTGAGTGACTAAAATAGAGATTCTATAAACTCAAGACCAACATATAAAATATGATTTTATCTAAAAGTATACGTATAATATATTATTGAATGCATGCAACAATTATTATACGAAATGTTTTGTCAAATTGAAATAATACAAAACACAAAATCCCATTTAAAATGTAAGTTTATGCCATCCTTTTTTAAGACACTCGCTTGTCATTTGTACGTCGTTGTGGAGAGAGCATCAGCCAACCACCACGGTTGTCTTGTGATTACCGAGATGGTGTTTCGCGATTCCCATGACAGTCTTGGGCCGAACATCATAGTTTTTAAATAGGATAACTTAATTGGTGCTTCTTGTGGAGAGAGCATCAGCCAAACACAAGAGGCCCAAGGTATAGATGGGATTAAACATACCAGTTGACAATTGTTATTAAGGATCCCATTAAGATATAGAAATTGTATTAGACTTGCAATTGGTAATCGCTACCTACCTTGTTGATTTAAACTTAGTGGAGAGAGCATCAGCCAACCACTCAAGGTTAAATGTAACTTGGATTCTAGCCTTTAACAAATTAATTTTTCCTAAGAAAGTTAGGGTAATTAATTATTAATGGATCAAATATTAAAATACTAAAAGAACTTTGTTAATTCTGTAGATGTCACCCAATGCAACTACACCTGTTCACCACCTTTCTCTAAGATCTGTCTTAGAGAAGGAAAAACTCAATGATACGAACTTCTTAGACTGGTATCGTAATTTCAGAATTGGTCTCAAAGTTGAAAAGAAGTCGTATATACTTGATGGACCCGTTCCCGAGGAACCCCCTGCTAATGCCACAAAGAGCATCTGAGATGCTTGGACTAAACACAAGGATGACTCCACAGAGGTAGCATGCCTCATGTTAGCCACCATGATTCCAGACTTGCAAAAGGACCTGGAACATCATGATGCCTTTGAGATGCTTAAGCAGCTAAAGGAAATGTTTCAACAACAAGCTAGGCAACAACGCTTTGAAACTGTCAGAGCGTTACACGCATGCAAGATGGCAGAGGGGACATCTGTAAGCTCTTATGTTCTGAAAATGAAGAGCTACATAGATCAGCTTGAGAGGCTTGGATCTTCCATTGGTCCTGAGTTGGCAATAGACTTAATCCTCAACTCACTACCAAAGTCATATGACCAGTTCATTTTGAACTACAATATGAACATTTGGGAGAAATCTATCTCGGAGTTGCATTTAATGCTTAAGACTGCCGAGAAGAATATTCCATCCAAAACCTCTGAAGTCCTCATGATTCGGGAAGGAAAAATCTAAAAGCCACAAGCCAAAGGCAAAGGTAAAGGCAAACCTAAGAGTCAAGGCAACTATAAAGGCAAAAAGTTTGTCCCAAAGGATTCTGTCAAGAAGAAAGAAAAACCTGCCAAATATGCCACTTGTTTCCATTGTGGAGAAATTGGTCATTGGAAGCAAAACTGCCTGACTTACCTTGCAGAGCTGAAGAAGACAAAGGCCAGCAATGCTAGCACTTCAGGTATCTATATGATAGAACTATTTGCTTTCTCTAGTAATTCATGGGTATTTGATAGGAGAAATTGGTCATTGGAAGCGAAACTGCCTGACTTACCTTGCAGAGCTGAAGAAGACAAAGGCCAACAATGCTAGCACTTCAGGTATCTATATGATAGAACTATTTGCTTTCTCTAGTAATTCATGGGTGTTTGATACTGGTTGTGGAACTCACATTTGTAATAATGTCCAGGGACTAAGAAAGATTAAGCAGCTAAAATCAGGCGATTTGGTATTGCATGTTAGCAACAGAGCACATGTTGCGGTCGTAGCAATAGGCATTTATGAACTTTTATTACCAAATGGCCTGTACTTAATATTAAATAATTGTTATTATGTCCCTAGTCTAACTAGGAACATTATTTCAGCTGCACGTTTGTATGAATCTAGTTACTCGTATGCTTTTTCTAATGGTAATATTTCAGTTTTCAATAAAGATGTTTTTTTATTTTGAGGCACGGCCTCACAATGGCATATATGAAGTTGACATACAAGATTCATCCAATAATAGTTCTATGTATAACATAAACACCAAAAGATCCAAGCATGACTTAAATCAAACTTATCTATGGTATTGTTGTCTTGGTCACATAAATAAGAAACGCATAACCAAACTCCAATCTGATGGAATTTTAAAATCAACTAACTCTGAGTCATTTGATGTATGTGAATCTTGTTTAAGCGGGAAGATGACAAAGGCACCTTTCTCCGGTTCCGGAGAAAGAGCAAAGGATCTTTTGGGACTTATACATTTCGATGTATGCGGTCCTTTTAGAACTATGTCAAGAAATGGTGAAAGAGACTTCATTACATTTACTGATGATTTTAGTAGATTTGGTTATGTTTACTTATTGAAACATAAACATGAGGCATTTGAAACGTTCAAAGTGTTTCAAAATGAGGTTCAAAATCAGCTAGGCAAAACGATAAAGGTTCTTCGATCAGATCGAGGAGGTGAGTACTTGTGTCAAGAGTTTGACGATCATCTAAAGAATTGTGGAATTATTTCACAACGCACTCCACCTGGAACACCACAACATAATGTTGTTTCTGAGTGGAGGAATCGAACCCTACTTGATGTGGTTCGATCTATGATGAATCATACTTCACTTCCTCCATCCTTCTGGACCTATGACTTATTATCTGCTTCTCGCATATTAAATATGGTACCAACCAAAAAGGTTAATAAGGCACCATACAAGTTATGGCATGGAAAGGTTCCAAATTTATCTTATTTGAAAGTTTGGGGTTGCGAAGCTCATGTTCGACAAGAAACTTCCAACAAACTTGATCCCAGATCTATCAAATGCATTTTTGTGGGATACCCAAAGGATTCTATAGGATATTATTTCTACAATCCTACCGAGAACAAAGTGTTTGTTTCTAGACAAGCTACTTTTCTTGAAAAAGAGTTTCTATTAAATAAAGCAAGTGGGAGTAATGTAGAACTTGAAGAAATTCAAGAACCACAAAATATCACACCTGAAGTTGGCACTAGCTATCAACAAACTGTTGAAGAACCTGAACAATTCAGGAACCTGAAGTAACACAAGACATTCGTAGATCTAGTAGACCTCGTCATAGTCCCGAAAGATATGATGAAATTTTCTTGGTGGATGAAAGTGAGCCCACTAACTACAAAGATACTACATTAGATCCTGAATCTAAGAAATGGCATGAAGCCATGAATGGCGAGATGCAGTCCATGTATGACTATGGGACTTAGTTGATCTACCTCCTGACAGCAAGGCTGTTGGGAGCAAATGGATTTTCAAGAAGAAAACCGATATGGATTGAAATGTACATACATTTAAGGCAAGACTAGTGGTGAAAGGTTTCACTCAAACTCATGGTATTGACTATGACGAAACTTTCTCTCCAGTAGCCATGCTAAAATCAATTAGAATACTCATTGCCATAGCCGCATATTATGACTATGAGATATGGAAAATGGATGTCAAAACCGCATTCCTTAATGGACACTTAAGTAAAGATGTCTATATGGAACAACCAGAAAGTTTTGTAAATCCTAAGTATCCTAATAAAGTGTGTAAGCTTAAAAGAGCCATTTACGGATTAAAGCAAGCATCTAGAAGCTGAAATCTTCGTTTTGATGAGAAAATAAAAGAGTTTGATTTTATCAAAAATGAAGATGAGCCATGTGTTTACAAAAGGGCTAGTGGGAGCATAGTAGTATTTTTAATCTTATATGTAGATGATATACTACTTATTGGAAATGACATCCCAACTTTACAAAAGGTAAAGTCTTGGCTTGGGAAGTATTTTCAAATGAAAGACCTTGGCGATACTGCTTATATTCTAGGAATAAAAATTCATATAGATAGATCAAAGCGGTTAATCGGTTTAAGCCAAAGTGAATATATTGAAAAGATTCTAAAAAGATTCAAAGTGCAAGATTCCAAACACGGATTTTTGCCAATGTCACATGGTACAATATTGAGCAACTCTCAAAGTCCTAGCACAAATGATGAGCTTAGACGAATGAATGGAACTCCATATGCTTCTGAAATTGGATCCATTATGTATGCCATGTTATGCACAAGACCTGACGTATCGTATGCTTTGTGCATGACGAGTAGATACCAACAAAATCCAGTGAAAGCCACTGGATGGCTGTCAAGAACATCCTAAAGTATTTGAGAAGGACTAAAGATATGTTCTTGATTTATGGTGGTGTGGAAGAAGATCTTACTGTAAAGTGCTACACAGATGCTAGCTTCCAAACTGATAGAGATGATTCACGATCACAATCTGGATATGTCTTTATCTTGAATGGAGGAGCTATAACTTGGAAAAGTTCTAAGCAGAAAGTAGTTGCACAATCTACTACAGAAGCTGAATACATTGCTGCATCGGAGGCAGCACAAGAGGCTGCGTGGATGAAAAAGTTCATTGCTGATTTAGGGGTGATGCCAAGCATAGAAGACCCTATAGAAATATTTTGCGACAACAATGGTGCTATTGCTCAAGCAAAAGAACCTAGATCGCATCACAGCACCAAACATATCCTTAGGAGATTCCACTATATACGTCACATAGTGGGAAATGGAGATGTTTGTATTCGCAAAGTTCACACAGATCAAAACCTTGCTGATCCTTTTACAAAGGCTTTGGCACAATCAAAACACGAGGGTCATGCTCGGTGCATAGGGCTTCGTAATGTTAATGATTGGAATGATTTGTAATTTAATATTATGATATTTTGAACATTTATGCAACATTTATATTAAATGATATGATGTATTTGGAGATAATCATACTCATTAATAATTTTTGTGTTCTTTATTAGTATGTTTAAATCCTTGAATAACCCCGTTATTCAAAAACGTCTATAGTCGATCACAACTATGGGAATAGTTGTGAGTTAAGACTAATGTGAATAAGTTGGTTGACTTTCATGAAGATGAAAGTAGAGCAAGGGAGTTGCAACCAAATTCACCTATGTTTATTGAAGAATAAACATTGGACATGACCCGCTTTCAAGATCACTTCATGGATCGATGTCATAAGTGATTCTTGAAAATTGTAATATCTTTATATCCTTAGATCGTGAATACATATTGGGTCTTAAGTGTGAGTATTGTTATACTTTGACATAGTCAAACATTGTTATTTAGCCAGGCAATCATAAAAGCTATTGTTAAGTATAATATGAGAAACATGAGAGACGTGTGTAGTCTAGACGAGATTTGTTCCTCTCATCTGGATGAGAGATTGACATCTATGGGCCCCTCGATGATTTAAATTGATTAAGATGCGTGGCCACGCTCAAACTATATTGATATATTCAATGGTGTTTGTTTTATCATTTTCAATCTTGATCGAGTAACATAATGTATGAGCTAAATATGAGATTGATTGCTATCCATGTCTCATGTTCAACGTGATGTAAGTAACAAAGGGATAACTGATACCTTACCTATATATTGATTTGAAGGTTTAACTTAAGAATCAATGGATGCTCGGAATGACACATTTTCATGTGTTGTTAGGGGCAGTGGCATGTTGCTAAACGTTTACCACTGTCTGTGTTGACATATGTTGAATCTTGTGCAAGTGAGAGATTGTTGGTTATTAATGCCCAAGACACAACTTATGTTTACACTACTAATAACATATAAACTTATAGGGTCACACACAAAGAGCATTATCTACCAAGTATAAATTTAAATGTGATTTAAATATGATCAACCAAAAATTTTTATGAACATTATTATTTGGATGAAATAATTATGTGTAGTGAAGTATCAATATATGCACATAGTCAAGTAATGTTGCAAGTAACATTTAAGATTATGTTAATTTGTTTGACAAATATATAAGACAAATGAATGGATTAAGTTAAAGAAGTGGATCATGTAATGGAGACCTTTACACACCATCTTTGTATATGGAGTTGGTGGAAGAATAATTATAACCTTATGTCATCATTTGTCTAGCATTATTGTTAACTTTAACTATTATATTGTACGAGTGTAATAGCACTTGCTAAAATAAAAATAAAAATAAAAACTTGCATACAATTGATATACATATACGTACACTTGAAAGGATGATAAAGAGTATTCCATCATCTTTTCTCTCATGCAAGCAACTCTCAAAAATAACTTTTAAGTATTTCTTTTAGTAGTAAAAGAGTTAGTAGTTAGTGCAAGATAGTTGTATAAGACAATAAGGAACAAGATTGTTCTTCATCTTGTTTTTCACTTATTATTGGTTGAGAAGGACTATCATCCATTTGGTATTGAAACTTTGCTCAAGTGTGGATTACCGATAGAGGCAGGCTATTTTAGCTCCTAAATCCTAAGCATCTATTTCTTCTCAAGTTCAAAGTCTTCAAAGGTTTTAGTCTTTAAACTCACTATTTATTATTTAGTTTTCTTAACAACATGCAATTTGATCCTTGATGAGAGTTTTTGAAAGGTTTAAAAGTTGTTGTACATGCTTCCGCTGCTAAATAGTTATATGAAATTTCATACAAACCTCTTCATATACTACGGAGTATTTTATTAGCAATAGCTTCACATTAATGCATAACCTTAACGTTAAGTATGACGATAACTCTTTAAATTGTATTTAGCTACATAAATAACTCATTTATCCTTTTATGCTCGTTTAGCTGAGTTCTAATAGACATTAGCTTGGATTGGTTCGTCAAAGGATCTGGTTTTACTTAGGAAAGTATTATTTGACATCCAATAACTACCATCCGGTATAGTTGCCACTTGTCATTAATTTATTTAAAGTTGGTAATCTAAAGACAGCTACTTGTATATGATGTTAACCTACTTTAAAGGTTACGTTATTTAATTGTGTATTTTAGAACTTCATATGGTTACTAGCCGATTTTTTTTTTTTTTTTTTTGGGTGTGTGTGTGGCTATAATACCAAAAGTGGTAAGGTGATTCTTTTATGTTAACTAGTCAAACTAGGTTGTAATTGTGTTAGGGCTTGTTGACCTTTTTATAAAAACAAAAATAATGTTATCCATATAGATGGGTATACGATGTAGATAGCAATATGAAATAATCCGACAGTGATAAAAAGATGTTTACTTTTATTACGGAATGAATATTCTGAATGATGTAAATGGCAAATTTGTCTCTTTACTTGAATAACTGTTATTTCTTTACTTTTCATTCAATAATTAATACTATACTATTACTATATTACTATTACTATACGTATAAGCCAAATAAATATAAAAAATAACATAACAATTTGTTTGACAAATCACACAATTGCTTTGACGATATAACATAGGTTTTTCATACTTCTTTCTATAAACATATTATAACACTGGATTGTTGTTGACTCAATTTTGACCATTTTTGTTGCCGGGTTGATGTTGACGGGGAGCATCTATACTGATGATTTGAGTTCTTTTGAGGATATAATAATATGTATATAACGGTTGACACAAAAAGAAAAGGAGAGGGGTAAGATTAGGAACAGTTGGATTAAGAAAAAGAAAGATGGTGGCAACTGTAGTTTTTCAAATGACCAAATAAGTTGAGTATTTACCTGAGCCCTTTAAGCTACAAGTAAATAGTCGTTCAGAGTTTTAAGAAATAAACCCATATGTTGTTTGCCCCATTTTGTTCATTAATGGGGCTCATTTATCATTGGATGATCTGTTTTAAATGACATAAGCTGGAAAGGTAGTTTTTATATAACAATTTACTCACGTTGTAGATGAAAGGAGAAGAAAGGGAGGGATGAAAAAAAGGAGGGAACGGAAAGGAAAATGAAACAGTTTTTGTTCTTTGTGCTCTTGAGTTGAGAAGGAATGAAACGGAACTGTGTATTAACCTTTTGTTATAACTTATATAATAAAATAATAAATAAATAATAAATAATAAATAATAATAATAATAATAATAATAATAATAATAATAATAATAATAATATAATAATAATAATAATAATAATAATAATAATATAATAATAATAATAATAATAATAATAATAATAATAATAATAATAATCACTATATACATTAAAAGAGAGTCTCGATTAGCTAATAAATGTTTTCAAAACTCTCTTAATTACCATTAGATTAAAAAATTACATTATAATATCCCTTAATCCAACTGTATTAGTTCTCAAATAAATAATTGATAATTTTTGCAGATGCTTGCCTGATAGATTGTAGCTTCTGTGGTGCGGACCTGCGCTCTGCTCATTTACAGGTATGTGTAAGTAATGGTTGATAGCACAATAGAGAATACATTAGATGTGGTCTCCAAAGTGGGTCGATCCAGTTTTGTTCTATCTGTAATGGGTCAAACGGGTAAAAAGTAAAATTAACTTTCAAAACAGGTTGAACAGCCTTAAATGGGAAGTCTCCCAAAGTTGCTTTTAATTCACGAACTCTTAATTTAACAATTTAATTCAAAAAATTATATTATTTGATTAATTATTATTTGGACCAAAGTACCAAACAATAAAAATTCAAGTCAGCCAAAACCGGCCTGTATAATCTTACTCATTTTGACCCGTTACCAAACCAACCAGATCAACTTACTTTGTTTTATGGAAGATTTTTAGTATAGTATCTATTTATGTAATCCTTTCTTCCATTTAGTGAATGAAAGCATAAAATCCCATGTCTATATATGTGCTGTAATTGTAAATATTTTTGCTACTTTTACTTGCTTTGTTAGTACGTTGACGACTGGCTGATATCTTTCATTCTATATTTTCAGACCGCTGATCTTACAAATGCAAATCTGGAAGGAGCCAATCTAAAGGTATAGCTATTCGAGTTCTGTTGAGTGTAAATTAAATAATGCTGCTTTCATTTTTCTTTATCGTCAAAACTTGCCTATTTAAATCTGTTTTCCTATTTCAGGGTGCAAAGTTGACCAATGCCAATTTAAAGGGTGCAAATCTTCAACGTGCTTATCTTCGTCATGTGAATCTTCGCGATACAGTAAGTAGTGTGAAATCTTGGTTAGTCAAATGCCTAAAATACCCTCACATACTCACAAAGTAAATTCGAAAGTGGCAGCACGTAAGCAAAACCAATTGGAAACTCTAAAAAGTGCTCTTGGGATAGTGCATGAAGAAGAGGTAAAGAAGTATGCACCTGTCTCTGATGATGAAAAAATGGATGATGGTCCATGAATCTTAATCTTTAAAACTCATATTGATTGATATGTTACTATGTACATCCTCGAACAATATAGCCCGGTATAAATTGTAAATACATATTTTTAATGATTTACCATGTTATTTCCTTGAAGGTTTTATCGTCCAACTAAGGAGCTTAGAGGATTACTCACCTCTTCCTGGCATTACCATAGGCGGATTATAAGGGGGGTAGGGGTGGGCCTTGGTCCCCCCAAAAATCTCGGTTATAATAATAATTTTAGATATGCGTACATTGCTATCATTTTGGTTTAGTGGTTATGAAAGAAGATATCAAGGCATTTTCACTAGAATTGGTGGAGGTTCAATATCTCTACTCCTTTTTTATTTGCTTCTTACAATAGCTAATATGGAGTACTAATTATGATCATAATATAATAAAAATAATGGTTAATTAATTATAATACTCAATTTTTTATTTTCTTCTTACAACAGCTAATATGGAGTACTGATACTAATTATGATTATAATATAATAAAAAGTAATGGTTAATTAATTATAAGTGACATATAGATGAAATTTTTAAGGTAATAACATCTTAAATGGGTTTTTTTTTTTTTTTTTTTTTTTAAATTACTTTAAGCTACAACATTCATACACTATATATAATATATATTAGCCGTTAATCGTTATTCTCGATTGAAGATCTTACTAATTTTTGAACATATTAAAATAATATTTAACATTAC
Source organism: Rutidosis leptorrhynchoides (assembly GCF_046630445.1). Classification (NCBI taxonomy): domain Eukaryota; kingdom Viridiplantae; phylum Streptophyta; class Magnoliopsida; order Asterales; family Asteraceae; genus Rutidosis; species Rutidosis leptorrhynchoides. The sequence continues at coordinate 234,961,835 of NC_092335.1, forward strand.
ATATCATTGGCCCCTTCAACGATAGTGTTCAAGATCCGCCACGCCGCATTACCATTGGTGATATTGGGCTGAAGTTTGGAAACACGGCATATAACACAATGGATAATAAGGTTTGATCATGTGTGCATCCCAATGAACCAAATGTTGATGAGGTAGTGTTAGATTTTGATAAAATAATCTCTTTTATCATCATATTGTTCCAATGTTGTAATGGGTGTGTTGGATTTAATTTTTTGCCGTTAGTTGTATGTTTAATGGGTGTGCTTGGATATACTCGGGCTTTCTCAGGTTACAATGGAAGGAAATATTTTGCAATCTGATGTTCCACGACAACTTATTTACGGGAATATGGTCTATGTTAGGCAAACAATCGTGGCTGATGTCTCTTGCAGTTTGTATTGCTACAAGATATAGTGCAGTTCGTAGACAATTTGGGTCACGTAAAGGTGGGCTTGAGAACCAGGTTATTCAGATATGAGTTTTTTTTTCTCATTTTCAGATGATTATAATGAACAATAAATGCATACTTGATTTTAGGCATGTTGGGTAACATCATGAAGATGGCTATGTTAATTTTGAAATTAATTTTTCTTGCAACTGATTCATATGTATAAACGTCCAACCATTATTCAAACGGAGGTTTACCTTTGCAGACTTGCAGTTAATGGAGACAACATCACTGCTGTACAAGTTTAATAACTTTATAATTGTAAGATGTTGTATACAACATCACTGTTGTATTCATTGTTTTTTATGTATCATCGACCTGGTCTTTGTGACAGCCCGGAAATTTCCAACCAAATTTAAACTTTAATCTTTATATGTTTCCGACACGATAAACAATATTTGTTAAGTTAAATTTCAAGAATTTTAAACTATGTTCATACATTCATTCAACCTCGACCAAGTTCCAACGATTCACGAACCATTAAACGAATATGATTATATATGTATATGTGTATATATATTATAACTTGAAACGTAAACAAAATATTAGATTAAATACTTTATATGATTGTATCTGTTTCAAAATGTTTATCAATGGAATTAGAAGATAAGATCAAATGATTGAATTATCAGATATATTGAATTATGATTACAAGTCTCTGTTGAAAGGCCCACGTTGATTTGAGAAATCTTTCCATTTTAACAATATTCGGAAAATGGTAAAGTGATTTATAAATAAGAACAAATTGTCAATCATTGAGAACTAGACAAAGGATAGTGGAAGATTGAATCTCATAAAGACTCGATTGATCTATTTAGTTTCAAACGTACAAAAACGTTTTCAGTTTAAAAAGAACTTTATTATTAAAACGTATATAACTTTTATAAATATCTAAAACCACTTTTGACAACTCATTACTTAACTAGTATGATAAAGATAACGATATTTATATTTTATTTTATTAAATATATATAACGATTTAAATTAATATTATATATATTTATACGCGTATTATACGTACATAGTTTTATACTTTTACTATACTTAAACTTTACCTTTACTTTACTTTAACTTTAATAATTCACTTTAATAATTCATACTTTAATAATTCACTTTAATAATTCATACTTTAATAATTCACTTTAATAATTCATACTTTAATAATTCACTTTAATAATTCATACTTTAATAATTCACTTTAATAATTCAAAAATCTATTATAAATAGAATTCAATAGGTTTTATTATTTCATAGAAACTTGAAAATATTTTTCTCTAAACTCTCTTAATCGATTTACATATATATATTTACTCCGTATTATTTCAAGATATTATTAGTATACATAAAATATTACGACGGAGTGCTGTCTGAGTGGTTTCGAAATTGTTTTTCGAGTAGGATAGGATTAAGGAAATTATGGGTTATAGCTATGGAGGTGATTGAGTATGGTTCATGGGTATGCTCGTGAGGTCAATATAGTGTTTATCATTTCCGTTGCGTCTACGTACCTTTCCTGCAATATTGAATCTCAATATTGATACTTGAGTACTCATAATTTAACTTTTACATACTAATAGTGTATCCCGGAATGATAGGGGATATTCTTATATGTATCTAGTTAATGTCGGTTACCAGGTGTTCACCATATGAATGATTATTTTTGTCTCTATGCATGGGACGTATATTTATGAGAACTGGAAATGAAATTCTTGTGGTCTATTAAAATGATGGAAATAAATGATTATGATAAACTAATGAACTCACCAACCTTTTGGTTGACTCTTTAAAGCATGTTTATTCTCAGGTGTTAAAGAAATCTTCTGCTGTGCATTTGCTCATTTTAAAGATATTACTTGGAGTCTTTCATAGCATATTTCGAAGAACGTTGCATTCGAGTCATTGAGTTCATCAAAGATTATTATTAAATCAATTTATAGTTGGATAATGGATATTATGAAATGGTATGCATGCCTGTCAATTTTCGATGTAAAGAAAGTTTGTCTTTTAAAAACGAATGCAATGTTTGTAAAATGTATCATATAGAGGTCAAATACCTCGCAATGTAATCAACTATTGTGAATCGTTTATAATGTATATGAACGGGTCCTTTCAGTCTTAACTGTTATAATTCAGTAGGCTTATAACTACCTTTAGTGGTTTGATTCTTGATTAAGAATGCTAATAATGAAGTGTAAGAACAAAGATGATAATGGAGAGAAAGAAAGAAACACTTTGTAAGTGTGAGAAAATAGTGCAAGTTTAATGTTTGCATTCATGGTTATTTATAGCAAAAATATCACAAGTTTAGGTAATACAATAATATTACTTTTGTGTATCAATAATTGACTATCCATTTATATATATATTTATATATTATAACACTCCCCCTTGGATAGCAATTTTGTTTATTTAAGATCAACTGTAAGTTACTGCCTCGTTAAAAACCTTGCTAAAGAAAACCCAGTGGGAAAAAAACTTTAGCTAAGGGAAAAAGAGTGCAGCATGGAGTTGACTCCCCCTCAAGTAGACATCGCTTCAGTTGTTACATCTTTTCAACATGTCTCATGCCAATGTTATGAACGTGTGTTCTGAAAATAGCAGTTGGAAGTGCTTTCGTGAAAAGATCAGCAGAGTTTTTGCTAGATTGAACATATCTCATTTCAATCTCATTGTCCTTAATGAGATTTTGAGTGTATGAGAAGAATCTAGGAGGTATGTGTTTGGTTCGGTCACTTTTGATATACCCTTCTTTCATCTGTGCTATGCAAGCTGCATTATCTTCATAGATAATTGTTGGACTTTTATTGCGTTCTAGTCCACAAGAATCAGTAATGATTTGTGTCATTGATCTCAACCAAAAACATTCCCGAGTAGCTTCATGTAATGCAATCACTTCGGCATGATTTGATGATGTAGCAACAAGTGTTTGTTTTTGAGAACGCCATGATATTGCAGTACCTCCATTTAGGAATACATATCCAGTTTGAGATTTAGCTTTATGTGGATCAGATAAATAACCTGCATCAGCATAACCAACCAAATCTTGTTTTGATTCGTTAGAATAAAATAATCCTAAATCAGTATTTCCTCGAAGGTATCGAAATATGTGTTTGATCCCATTCCAGTGTCTTTTGGTAGGAGCAGAGCTGAACCTTGCCAACAAATTAACTGCAAAAGAAATGTCAGGTCTTGTACAATTTGTAAGATACATAAGAGCTCCAATTGCACTAAGATATGGTACTTCTGGTCCAAGAATATCTTCATGATCTTCACATGGACGAAATGGATCAGTTTCAACATTGAGTGATCTAACAACCATAGGAGTACTTAATGGTTTTGCCTTGTCCATATTGAAACGTTTCAGAATCTTTTCAGTATATGTTGTTTGATGTATAAGTAAACCATTAGGCATATGCTCAATTTGTAAACCAAGGCAATACTTGGTTTTTCCGAGATCTTTCATTTCAAATTCTTTCTTTAGAAGTTGAATGGCTTCATGGATCTCTTTATTTGTACCTATGATATTAAGATCATCAACATAAATAGCTATGATCACATATCCAGATGTTGTTTTCTTAATGAAAACACAAGGGCAAGTAAGGTTATTTGTATACCCTTTGCTTATCAAGTAATCACTTAATCGGTTATACCACATACGTCCTGATTGTTTTAACCCATATAAAGATCTTTGTAATTTAATCGAATACATTTCTTTGGGTTTTGCATTTGATGCTTCTGGTACCTTAAATCCTCCAGGTATCTTCATATATATATCACTATCAAGTGATCTATATAGATAAGCAGTCACAACATCCATGAGATGCATTTCTAAATTTTTAGAAACTGCCAGGCTGATTAAGTATCTAAAAGTAATTGCATCCATAACAGGAGAATAAGTTTCTTCATAATCAATTCCCGGTCTTTGAAAAAAACCTTGAGCTACAAGTCTAGCTTTATACCTTGTAACTTCATTTTTCTCATTTCTTTTTCGGACAAAAATCCATCTGTATCCTACAGGTTTCACATCTTTAGGAGTGAGAATGATGGATCCGAAAACTTTTCTTTTATTGAGTGATTCTAATTCAGCTCGTATTGCTTCTTTCCATTGAGCCCAATCATGTCTATTTTGACATTCAACCATAGATGTTGGTTCTGGATCATCATCATTATTCATGATGTCATATGCAACATTAAATGAAAATTTCTCATCAAGATTTTTCATTTCATTTCGGTTCCATAATATTTTTGAATGTGCAAAATTGATTGCAATTTCTATATTGACATCATCAATCTCCTCTGCAGTAGGAGTACTGATTTGTGGTTCTTCTTGAACACTTTCTTTTACCTTATTATCAGCTGATTTTCTTTTTCGAGGATTTTTATCTTTGGAACCAACTGGTCTCCCACGTTTCAGACGAGGCATATATTCTTGAGTGACTACATTATCAATTTTCCGATTTGGAATCTCAACTCGAGCTGGAGTATTAACTGCGGGTATATATGATTTAGTCACCCTTTTTGTATCTGTGAATGCATCAGGCAATTGATTTGCAAGTTCTTGCATATGCATTATCTTTTGAACTTCTATCTCGCATTCTTTTGTGCGAGGATCAAGATACTTTAATTGAGGTTCACACCATGAAACATCATTTTCTTTATTTTTTATTTCTCCCCCTAATCTAGGAAACAATGTTTCATTAAAATGACAATAAGCAAAACGTGCTGTAAAAACATCACCTGTCATAGGTTCAATATACCTTATGATTGAAGATGTTTCATATCCGACATATATTCCCAACCTCCTTTGAGGACCCATTTTTGTACGTTGTGGTGGCGCAATTGGAACATATACTGCACAACTAAATGTTCTAAGGTGGGAAATATTTGGCTCTTGACCAAAAGCAAGTTGTAGGGGGGAATATTTATGACTTGCACTTGGTCTGATGCGAATCAATGCAGCAGCATGTAAAATTGCATGACCCCATATAGATACAGGGAGTTTTGTTCTCATTATCAATGGTCTAGCGATTAACTGTAAACGTTTAATCAGTGACTCGGCTAAACCATTTTGTGTATGCACATGAGCAACAGAATGTTCAACAACAATTCCTATAGACATGCAATAGTCATTAAATGCTTGAGATGTAAACTCACTAGCATTATCAAGTCTCACCTTTTTAATGATGTAATCAGGAAAATGTGCTCTCAATTTAATAATTTCGGCAAGAAATTTTGCAAATGCCACATTACGGCTTGATAACAGACAAACATGAGACCATCTGTAGTGACCCGAACTTTTCCATGTTTATATATATTAATTGAGATTGATATTTACATGATTAAATGTTTCCAACATGTTAAGAAATCAATATTTTGTTAAGACTTGATTAATTGAAATATGTTTCATATAGACAATTGACCACCCAAGTTGACCGGCGATTCACGAACGTTAAAACTTGTAAAAACGACATGACGATATATATATGGATATACATATGGTTAACATGAGATTATGATAAGTAAGTATCTCCATAAGTATATTAACAATGAGTTATATACATATAAATAAGACTACTAACTTAAGGATTTCAAAACGAGACGTATATGTAACGATTATCGTTGTAACGATATTTAAATGTATATATATCATATAAAGATATATTAATATATCATAATATCATGATAATATAATAATTTAACATCTAATTAGATATAATAAACAATGGGTTAACAACATTAATTGAGATCGTTAACTTAAAGGTTTCAAAACAACACTTACATGTAACGACTAACGATGACTTAACGACTCAGTTAAAATGTATATACATGTAGTGTATTTAGATGTATTAAAATACTTTTGGAAGACTTCAAGACATATATCAAAACACTCATACTTAACGAAAATGGTTACAGTTACTTTCCCATTCTTTTCTTTCATCAAGAATTCTAGTCGTATTCTTACCCGTATTATACACAGCTTCAAAATGTACTTACTATGGGTATATACCAATAGGAACTAGCATGGGATTCCACTCTTGATTATGTCATGTATGACTAATCAATTTTAACTTCTACCATGAGCTAGTCAACTAACTAGAACTCCTTTTAACCCCACTCACCACTCACCAATTACCACTCATCATTCACTCCATTTCAGTTCCAATTCTCTTTCTAATTCTCTCTCAACACACACACACTATTATGAACGTATTTTTCCAGTAGTTAATCATCATCTTCATCAAAAATCACTTCAAGAATCAAGCTATAATCATCATAGGAAGAACACTTCAAAAATCCCTTCAAGTTTACTAATTTGATTCCAAGCTTTCTAATCCATTCCAAGTAATCATCTAAGATCAAGAAACCTTTGTTATATACAGTAGGTTATCTTTCTTATTCAAGGTAATATTCATATTCAAACTTTGATTCAATTTCTATAACTATAAACTATCTTAATTCGAGTAAAAATCTTACTTGAACTTGTTTTTGTGTCATGATCCTACTTCAAGAACTTTCAAGCCATCCAAGATCCTTTGAAGCTAGATCATTTCTTGTCACTTCCAGTAGGTTTACCTACTAAACTTGAGGTAGTAATGATGTTCATAACATCATTCGATTCATATATATAAAACTATCTTATTCGAAGGTTTAAACTCGTAATCACTAGAACATAGTTAGTTAATTCTAAACTTGTTCGCAAACAAAAGTTAATCCTTCTAACTTGACTTTTAAAATTAACTAAACACATGTTCTATATCTATATGATATACTAACTTAATGATTTAAAACCTGGAAACACGAAAAACACCGTAAAACCGGATTTACGCCGTCGTAGTAACACCGCGGGCTGTTTTGGGTTAGTTAATTAAAAACTATGATAAACTTTGATTTAAAAGTTGTTATTCTGAGAAAATGATTTTTATTATGAACATGAAACTATATCCAAAAATTATGGTTAAACTCAAAGTGGAAGTATGTTTTCTAAAATGGTCATCTAGACGTCGTTCTTTCGACTGAAATGACTACCTTTACAAAAATGACTTGTAACTTATTTTTCCGACTATAAACCTATACTTTTTCTGTTTAGATTCATAAAATAGAGTTCAATATGAAACCATAGCAATTTTATTCACTCAAAACGGATTTAAAATGAAGAAGTTATGGGTAAAACAAGATTGGATAATTTTTCTCATTTTAGCTACGTGAAAATTGGTAACAAATCTATTCCAACCATAACTTAATCAACTTGTATTGTATATTATGTAATCTTGAGATACCATAGACACGTATACAATGTTTCGACCTATCATGTCGACACACCTATATATATTTCGGAACAACCATAGACACTCTATATGTGAATGTTGGAGTTAGCTATACAGGGTTGAGGTTGATTCCAAAATATATATAGTTTGAGTTGTGATCAATACTGAGATACGTATACACTGGGTCATGGATTGATTCAAGATAATATTTATCTATTTATTTCTGTACATCTAACTGTGGACAACTAGTTGTAGGTTACTAACGAGGACAGCTGACTTAATAAACTTAAAACATCAAAATGTATTAAAAGTGTTGTAAATATATTTTGAATATACTTTGATATATATGTACATATTTGTTATAGGTTCGTGAATCGACCAGTGGCCAAGTCTTACTTCCCGACGAAGTAAAAAATCTGTGAAAGTGAGTTATAGTCCCACTTTTAAAATCTAATATTTTTGGGATGAGAATACATGCAGGTTTTATAAATGATTTACAAAATAGACACAAGTACGTGAAACTACATTCTATGGTTGAATTATCGAAATCGAATATGCCCCTTTTATTAAGTCTGGTAATCTAAGAATTAGGGAACAGACACCCTAATTGACGCGAATCCTAAAGATAGATCTATTGGGCCTAACAAACCCCATCCAAAGTACCGGATGCTTTAGTACTTCGAAATTTATATCATATCCGAAGGGTGTCCCGGAATGATGGGGATATTCTTATATATGCATTTTGTTAATGTCGGTTACCAGGTGTTCACCATATGAATGATTTTTATCTCTATGTATGGGATGTGTATTGAAATATGAAATCTTGTGGTCTATTGTTATGATTTGATATATATAGGTTAAACCTATAACTCACCAACATTTTTGTTGACGTTTAAAGCATGTTTATTCTCAGGTGAATATTAAGAGCTTCCGCTGTTGCATACTAAAATAAGGACAAGATTTGGAGTCCATGTTTGTATGATATTGTGTAAAAACTGCATTCAAGAAACTGATTTCGATGTAACATATTTGTATTGTAAACCATTATGTAATGGTCGTGTGTAAACAGGATATTTTAGATTATCATTATTTGATAATCTACGTAAAGCTTTTTAAACCTTTATTTATGAAATAAAGGTTATGGTTTGTTTTAAAAATGAATGCAGTCTTTGAAAAACGTCTCATATAGAGGTCGAAACCTCGCAACGAAATCAATTAATATGGAACGTTTTTAATCAATAAGAACGGGACATTTCAGTTGGTATCCGAGCGTTGGTCTTAGAGAACCAGAATTTTGCATTAGTGTGTCTTATCTAGTTTGTTAGGATGCATTAGTGAGTCTGGACTTCGACCGTGTTTACTTGAAAAATGATTGCTTAACAAATTTTGTTGGAAACTATATATTTTTAACATGTGAATATTATGTGATATATTAATCTCTTAACGCATTTGATATTATGTGATAGATGTCTACCTCTAGAACAAGTCCCATTGACTCACCTAATAATAATGAAGAGTCAAATGTAAATTGGAATGATTCGTGGACTGATTCACAAGTTCCCGAAGAGGAACCGGAAGAAGAGTCGGAACCGGAAGAAGAATCGGAACCGGAAGAAGAATCGGAACCGGATGAAGAAATAGAACCGGTGGGGGAAATAATAAAATGGTTAAGTAAAAGAAAATCCTCAACCAACCGACCAAGGTTAATTATGGTCAATGGTGTTTCCGCTAAGGAAGCAAAATATTGGGAGGATTACCAATTCTCCGATGAATCGGATTCCAACGAGAATTTCGATGATGTTATAGAAATTACCCCAACTGAATTTAAAAAGGCAAAAGAAAATAATAAGGGAAAGGACATAAAAATAGAGAAATCTAATTCCAACCCCGATGAACTTTATATGTATCGTCAACCCCCGAAGTCCTTAAGTTGTAACAATGACCCGGGAACCTCTAAACCACCAGGTTTTTCTAAACCAATGTGGATAACGACGACCCGTATTAGGGGAACATCATATATCCCTAGAAACTTGGCAAAACGAACCAAAACCGAAGAAGAAGAAACAAGCGAGTCGGAATAAGATAGTTGTATTTGTGTGGTGTAATATAAGTAATATAGTGTGCTTATGCTTTATGATATATGTAAAAATTGCTGGTATTAATAAGTATTTTTTTTTATGAATCTAACTCTTGTCTATTTTACAGTATAAAAATACAAAAATGGATAGACAACCCAATATTTTAAGAGACCTACCCGGAGACATGATTGATGAAATCTTGTCTAGAGTCGGTCAGAATTCTTCGGCACAACTATTTAAGGCGAGATCAGTTTGTAAGACATTCGAAGAACGTTCCAATAATGCCTTGGTTTATAAAAGGCTTTCGTTCGAAAGATGGGGGATATCACATTGGGAAATCCATAAGTTACGATATGTTTACTTTGACGCATATATTGCGGGGAACCCAAATGCTATTTTACACAATGGGTTAAGAAATTATTTTGACTCAATATATCCGAATATTAGACTTCGTGATTTAGAAAAAGCGGCTAACATGCAACATAAAGAAGCATGTTATGCTTACGGATTAGTAATGTTCGCTTCTCACCAAAGTGAGAACAAGAACATCGGCCTACAACTATTAAACAAAACGTTCCCACAAGTGACGGAGTCGGTAATTGGGGTAAGAAATGAGGTTTTTAGATTGTTACGGGACTGTTGGACATTACGTAACCCTCGTCCCTTTGACGACGTTACAACACGCTGTCTTATCAACGGCCATAATGGTTATGTTCCACAAGACCAAGGATGGGAAGTAATCCTAGTAAAACCAGAATGCATGACTCGTTTCTGGACGTATGAATTACGTGTCTTTATTGCCTTTGCTGAACGACTTGTGTACTAGCTAGAATTATCTTCACAACCATCTTGTATCAAATTTATTGTGTGCTATATTTCATGCTATATGTAAAATAAGCGGTATTGTAAGTTTGTAAAATATTGTGTAAAAGGTTGAACGCGAAATATTATTATAATCAGTTTTTCATATAGAATTGTAGTAGTTGAATTGTATATTAGCTACTAAGTATGAACTTAACGGGTAGGTACTACCCGAATTTAAACTTATAAAACGCTAATATGAAGAAAAAGCTTTTATAAATGAGTTCATATTATGCTACGAAATACTATTAACTACTCTTAATATTTTGTATGATTAACTTGTTCCATTTGACTATTTTGAAGGAAATGGCACCGACTACTCGACACACCGTGAATATGAATGAAGAGGAATTCCGTACTTTTCTAGCTTCAAACATAGCCGCAGTACAGGCTGCGCTACATACTAACAATAACCTTGGATCTTGCAGTACAGGAAATCTTGTAGGATGCACCTACAAAGAATTCACTGCCTGCAAACCTTTGGAATTTGATGGAACCGAAGGACCGATCGGATTGAAACGGTGGACCGAGAAGGTAGAATCGGTGTTTGCCATAAGTAAGTGTACTGAAGAGGACAAAGTAAAGTACGCTACGCATACCTTCACAGGTTCTGCGTTAACATGGTGGAATACCTATCTAGAGCAAGTGGGACAAGACGATGCGTACGCACTACCGTGGTCAACATTCAAGCACTTGATGAACGAGAAGTACCGTCCCAGAACCGAGGTCAATAAGCTCAAGACAGAACTTAGAGGGTTACGAACCCAAGGATTTGATATTACCACGTAAGAAAGACGATTCACAGAATTGTGCCTATTGTGTCCGGGAGCATTCGAAGATGAGGAAGAGAAGATCGACGCGTTTGTGAAAGGATTACCGGAAAGAATCCAAGAAGATATAAGTTCACACGAGCCCGCCTCCATACAACAGGCATGTAGAATGGCTCACAAACTAGTGAACCAGATTGAAGAAAGAATTAAAGAACAGACTGCTGAAGAGGCCAATGTGAAGCAAGTCAAAATAAAGTGGGAGGAAAACGGTGATAAGAATCACCAATACAACAACAACAGCAATTACAACAATAATCGCAACAATTATCCCAACAATCGTAACATCAATCGCAACTACAACAAACGGCCCAACAACAACAACAACAACAACAGCAACTATAACAATCATCCCAACAATAATAATAACCGCAACAACAACAACAATCAGAAGCAGCTATGCCAAAGGTGTGAAAAGTATCACTCGGGGTTCTGCACCAAATTTTGCAACAAGTGTAAAATAAACGGTCATAGCACGGCGAAGTGTGAGGTCTACGGACCAGGGGTTAATAGAACGAAAGGAACAAATGGTGTCGAAACGAGTAATGGCGGAGCAAGTAGTGTCGGAGCAAGTTATGCCAATGTAGTTTGTTATAAATGTGGAAAACCGGGCCACATTATTAGAAATTGCCCGAACCAGGAGAACACGAATGGACAAGGCCGCGGAAGAGTTTTCAATATTAATGCGGCAGAGGCACAGGAAGACCCGGAGCTTGTTACGGGTACGTTTCTTATTGACAATAAATTTGCTTACGTTTTATTTGATTCGGGTGCGGATAGAAGCTATATGAGTAGAGATTTTTGTGCTAAATTAAGTTGTCCATTGACGCCTTTGGATAGTAAATTTTTACTCGAATTAGCAAATGGTAAATTAATTTCAGCAGATAATATATGTCGGAATCGAGAAATTAAACTAGTTAGCGAAACATTTAAGATTGATTTGATACCTGTAGAGTTAGGGAGTTTTGATGTGATAATCGGTATGGACTGGTTGAAAGAAGTGAAAGCAGAGATCGTTTGTTACAAAAATGCAATTCGCATTATACGAGAAAAAGGAAAACCCTTAATAGTGTACGGAGAAAAGGGCAACACGAAGCTACATCTTATTAGTAATTTGAAGGCACAAAAACTAATAAGAAAAGGTTGCTATGCTGTTCTAGCACACGTCGAAAAAGTACAAACTGAAGAAAAGAGCATCAATGATGTTCCCGTCACAAAAGAATTTCCCGATGTATTTTCGAAAGAATTACCGGGATTACCCCCACATCGATCCGTTGAATTTCAAATAGATCTTGCACCAGGAGCTGCACCAATAGCTCGTGCTCCTTACAGACTCGCACCCAGCGAGATGAAAGAACTGCAAAGCCAATTACAAGAACTTTTAGAGCGTGGTTTCATTCGACCAAGCACATCACCGTGGGGAGCTCTTGTTTTGTTTGTCAAGAAGAAAGATGGTACATTCAGGTTGTGTATCGACTACCGAGAGTTGAACAAACTTACCATCAAGAACCGCTACCCACTACCGAGAATCGACGACTTATTTGATCAACTACAAGGCTCGTCTGTTTATTCAAAGATTGACTTACGTTCCGGGTATCATCAAATGCGGGTGAAAGAAGATGATATTCCAAAGACTTCTTTCAGAACACGTTACGGTCATTACGAGTTTATGGTCATGCCGTTTGGTTTAACTAATGCACCAGCTGTGTTCATGGACCTTATGAACCGAGTGTGTGGACCATACCTTGGCAAGTTTGTCATTGTTTTCATTGATGACATACTTATTTACTCAAAGAATGACCAAGAACACGGTGAACATTTGAGAAAGGTGTTAGAAGTATTGAGGAAGGAAGAATTGTACGCTAAGTTTTCAAAGTGTGCATTTTGGTTGGAAGAAGTTCAATTCCTCGGTCACATAGTGAACAAAGAAGGTATTAAGGTGAATCCGGCAAAGATAGAAACTGTTGAAAAGTGGGAAACCCCGAAAACTCCGAAACACATACGCCAGTTTTTAGGACTAGATGGTTACTACAGAAGGTTCATCCAAGACTTTTCCAGAATAGCAAAACCCTTGACTGCATTAACGCATAAAGGGAAGAAATTTGAATGGAATGATGAACAAGAGAAAGCGTTTCAGTTATTGAAGAAAAAGCTAACTACGGCACCTATATTGTCATTGCCTGAAGGGAATAATGATTTTGTGATTTATTGTGATGCATCAAAGCAAGGTCTCGGTTGTGTATTAATGCAACGAACGAAGGTGATTGCTTATGCGACTAGACAATTGAAGATTCACGAACAAAATTATACGACGCATGATTTGGAATTAGGCGCGGTTGTTTTTGCATTAAAGACTTGGAGGCACTACTTATATGGGGTCAAAAGTATTATATATACCGACCACAAAAGTCTTCAACACATATTTAATCAGAAACAACTGAATATGAGGCAGCGTAGGTGGATTGAATTATTGAATGATTACGACTTTGAGATTCGTTACCACCCGGGGAAGGCAAATGTGGTAGCCGATGCCTTGAGCAGGAAGGACAGAGAACCCATTCGAGTAAAATCGATGAATATAATGATTCATAATAACCTTACTACTTAAATAAAGGAGGCGCAACAAGGAGTTTTAAAAGAGGGAAATTTAAAGGATGAAATACCCAAAGGATCGGAGCAGCATCTTAATATTCGGGAAGACGGAATCCGGTATAGGGCTGAAAGGAGTTGGGTACCAAAATTTAGAGATATGAGAGAAATGGTACTTAGAGAAGCTCATAAAACCAGATACTCAATACATCCTGGAACGGGGAAGATGTACAAGGATCTCAAGAAACATTTTTGGTGGCCGGGTATGAAAGCCGATGTTGCTAAATATGTAGGAGAATGTTTGACGTGTTCTAAGGTCAAAGCTGAGCATCAGAAACCATCAGGTCTACTTCAACAACCCGAAATCCCAGAATGGAAATGGGAAAACATTACCATGGATTTCATCACTAAATTGCCAAGGACTGCAAGTGGTTTTGATACTATTTGGGTAATAGTTGATCGTCTCACCAAATCAGCACACTTCCTGCCAATAAGAGAAGATGACAAGATGGAGAAGTTAGCACGACTGTATTTGAAGGAAGTCGTCTCCAGACATGGAATACCAATCTCTATTATCTCTGATAGGGATGGCAGATTTATTTCAAGATTCTGGCAGACATTACAGCAAGCATTAGGAACTCGTCTAGACATGAGTACTGCCTATCATCCACAAACTGATGGGCAGAGAGAAAGGACGATACAAACGCTTGAAGACATGCTACGAGCATGTGTTATTGATTTCGGAAACAGTTGGGATCGACATCTACCGTTAGCAGAATTTTTCTACAACAACAGCTACCATTCAAGCATTGAGATGGCGCCGTTTGAAGCACTTTATGGTAGAAAGTGCAGGTCTCCGATTTGTTGGAGTGAAGTGGGGGATAGACAGATTACGGGTCCAGAGATTATACAAGAAACTACCGAGAAGATCATCCAAATTCAACAACGGTTGAAAACCGCCCAAAGTCGACAAAAGAGCTACACTGACATTAAAAGAAAAGATATAGAATTTGAAATTGGAGAGATGGTCATGCTTAAAGTTGCACCTTGGAAAGGCGTTGTTCGATTTGGTAAACGAGGGAAATTAAATCCAAGGTATATTGGACCATTCAAGATTATTGATCGTGTCAGACCAGTAGCTTACCGACTTGAGTTACCTCAACAACTCGCGGCTGTACATAACACTTTCCACGTCTCGAATTTGAAGAAATGTTTTGCTAAAGAAGATCTCACTATTCCGTTAGATGAAATCCAAATCAACGAAAAACTCCAATTCATCGAAGAACCCGTCGAAATAATGGATCGTGAGGTTAAAAGACTTAAGCAAAACAAGATACCAATTGTTAAGGTTCGATGGAATGCTCGTAGAGGACCCGAGTTCACCTGGGAGCGTGAAGATCAGATGAAGAAGAAATACCCGCATCTATTTCCAGAATATTCGTCAACACCTTCAACAGCTTAAAATTTCGGGAAGAAATTTATTTAACGGGTAGGTACTGTAGTGACCCGAACTTTTCCATGTTTATATATATTAATTGAGATTGATATTTACATGATTAAATGTTTCCAACATGTTAAGCAATCAAACTTGTTAAGACTTGATTAATTGAAATATGTTTCATATAGACAATTGACCACCCAAGTTGACCGGCGATTCACGAACGTTAAAACTTGTAAAAACGACATGACGATATATATATGGATATACATATGGTTAACATGAGATTATGATAAGTAAGTATCTCCATAAGTATATTAACAATGAGTTATATACATATAAACAAGACTACTAACTTAAGGATTTCGAAACGAGACATATATGTAACGATTATCGTTGTAACGACATTTAAATGTATATATATCATATTAAGATATATTAATATATCATAATATCATGATAATATAATAATTTAAGATCTCATTAGATATAATAAATAATGGGTTAACAACATTAATTGAGATCGTTAACTTAAAGGTTTCAAAACAACACTTACATGTAACGACTAACGATGACTTAACGACTCAGTTAAAATGTATATACATGTAGTGTATTTAGATGTATTAAAATACTTTTGGAAGACTTCAAGACATATATAAAAACACTCATACTTAACGAAAATGGTTACAGTTACTTTCCCATTCTTTTCTTTCATCAAGAATTCTAGTCGTATTCTTACCCGTATTATACACAGCTTCAAAACGTACTTACTATGGGTATATACCAATAGGAACTAGCATGGGATTCCACTCTTGATTATGTCATGTATGACTAATCAATTTTAACTTCTACCATGAGCTAGTCAACTAACTAGAACTCCTTTTAACCCCACTCACCACTCACCAATTACCACTCACCATTCACTCCATTTCACTTCCAATTCTCTTTCTAATTCTCTCTCAACACACACACACTATTATGAACGTATTTTTCCAGTAGTTAATCATCATCTTCATCAAAAATCACTTCAAGAATCAAGCTATAATCATCATAGGAAGAACACTTCAAGAACACTTCAAAAATCCCTTCAAGTTTACTAATTTACTTCCAAGCTTTCTAATCCATTCCAAGTAATCATCTAAGATCAAGAAACCTTTGTTATATACAGTAAGTTATCTTTCTTATTCAAGGTAATATTCATATTCAAACTTTGATTCAATTTCTATAACTATAAACTATCTTAATTCGAGTAAAAATCTTACTTGAACTTGTTTTTGTGTCATGATCCTACTTCAAGAACTTTCAATCCATCCAAGATCCTTTGAAGCTAGATCATTTCTTGTCACTTCCAGTAGGTTTACCTACTAAACTTGAGGTAGTAATGATGTTCATAACATCATTCGATTCATATATATAAAACTATCTTATTCGAAGGTTTAAACTCGTAATCACTAGAACATAGTTAGTTAATTCTAAACTTGTTCGCAAACAAAAGTTAATCCTTCTAACTTGACTTTTAAAATTAACTAAACACATGTTCTATATCTATATGATATGCTAACTTAATGATTTAAAACCTGGAAACACGAAAAATACCGTAAAACCGGATTTACGCCGTCGTAGTAACACCGCGGGCTGTTTTGGGTTAGTTAATTAAAAACTATGATAAACTTTGATTTAAAAGTTGTTATTCTGAGAAAATGATTTTTATTATGAACATGAAACTATATCCAAAAATTATGGTTAAACTCAAAGTGGAAGTATGTTTTCTAAAATGGTCATCTAGACGTCGTTCTTTCGACTGAAATGACTACCTTTACAAAAATGACTTGTAACTTATTTTTCCAACTATAAACCTATACTTTTTCTGTTTAGATTCATAAAATAGAGTTCAATATGAAACCATAGCAATTTGATTCACTCAAAACGGATTTAAAATGAAGAAGTTATGGGTAAAACAAGATTGGATAATTTTTCTCATTTTAGCTACGTGAAAATTGGTAACAAATCTATTCCAACCATAACTTAATCAACTTGTATTGTATATTATGTAATCTTGAGATACCATAGACACGTATACAATGTTTCGACCTATCATGTCGACACATCTATATATATTTCGGAACAACCATAGACACTCTATATGTGAATGTTGGAGTTAGCTATACAGGGTTGAGGTTGATTTCAAAATATATATAGTTTGAGTTGTGATCAATACTGAGATACGTATACACTGGGTCGTGGATTGATTCAAGATAATATTTATCGATTTATTTCTGACATCTAACTGTGGACAACTAGTTGTAGGTTACTAACGAGGACAGCTGACTTAATAAACTTAAAACATCAAAATGTATTAAAAGTGTTGTAAATATATTTTGAATATACTTTGATATATATGTACATATTTGTTATAGGTTCGTGAATCGACCAGTGGCCAAGTCTTACTTCCCGACGAAGTAAAAATCTGTGAAAGTGAGTTATAGTCCCACTTTTAAAATCTAATATTTTTGGGATGAGAATACATGCAGGTTTTATAAATGATTTACAAAATAGACACAAGTACGTGAAACTACATTCTATGGTTGAATTATCGAAATTGAATATGCCCCTTTTTATTAAGTCTGGTAATCTAAGAATTAGGGAACAGACACCCTAATTGACGCGAATCCTAAAGATAGATCTATTGGGCCTAACAAACCCCATCCAAAGTACCGGATGCTTTAGTACTTCGAAATTTATATCATATCCGAAGGGTGTCCCGGAATGATGGGGATATTCTTATATATGCATTTTGTTAATGTCGGTTACCAGGTGTTCACCATATGAATGATTTTTATCTCTATGTATGAGATGTGTATTGAAATATGAAATCTTGTGGTCTATTGTTATGATTTGATATATATAGGTTAAACCTATAACTCACCAACATTTTTGTTGACGTTTAAAGCATGTTTATTCTCAGGTGAATATTAAGAGCTTCCGCTATTGCATACTAAAATAAGGACAAGATTTGGAGTCCATGTTTGTATGATATTGTGTAAAAACTGCATTCAAGAAACTGATTTCGATGTAACATATTTGTATTGTAAACCATTATGTAATGGTCGTGTGTAAACAGGATATTTTAGATTATCATTATTTGATAATCTACGTAAAGCTTTTTAAACCTTTATTTATGAATTAAAGGTTATGGTTTGTTTTAAAAATGAATGCAGTCTTTGAAAAACGTCTCATATAGAGGTCAAAACCTCGCAACGAAATCAATTAATATGGAACATTTTTAATCAATAAGAACGGGACATTTCACCATCTACTAGATGCGTCTATTAGGACCATGAAATATCTAAATGGTCCACATGGTGGATGAATTGGTCCACAAATATCACCTTGAATTCTTTCAAGAAACATTGGTGATTCTTTCTCAACCTTAAGTGGTGAGGGTCTAGTTATCAATTTTCCAAGAGAGCAAGATATACATGGAACCATTGTATCATGAAGGATTTTTCTATCCTTCAGTGGATGTCCATGTGTACATTCAATAATTCTTTTCATCATTGTTGATCCTGGATGGCCCAATCTGTTATGCCATAAATTAAATACACCAGGATTAATATACTTTTCTTTAATCACCATATGTGCTTCTGGTACATTTATATGTGTATAATGTAATCCAGAATTAAGTCTTGGCAGTTTTTCAATCACGTGATTCTTGTTAGTGATACTTAAATATTTCTCATTTTCTGCCGTTACTGACTGATAATCATACCCATTAAGGTATACGTCAGAAAAACTCAATAAATTTCTGCTTGACTTAGGAGAGAATAAGGCATTATTAATTAAAAATGTTGTACCGTTTGGTAATATGAATTTTGCCTTTCCTATCCCTTCTATCAAGTTAGCAGCACCTGATATTGTATGTATAGTTCCTTCCGTTGGTTTCAAATCAATGAAATATTTTTCAGATTTAAGTATAGTGTGTGTAGTACCACTATCTGCTATACAGAGATCTCCACTACTTGATTGATGTTGTGTTCCAGCAGAATTCATATTAAACTTCATATATAAGAAACAAACAGTAAGTATATAAATGTTACACAAAATGTTTATTACACACAAATAGATAAAACTGAAACATTTGACATACATAGAATTGAAACATCAAACATAGAACTGGAACATTTGATAAAACATATAGAACTGAAACATTTGAGAAAAACATGATGACAAAGGTTAAATCGTTTTATTTATAAAAGAAACATATTAATTTAATTCAAGAAATCTTCATATAAATCAGATGGTTGCTCAGTGACTGTTGGATCAATATTATCCACAAAATTTACTTCCTTTTCTTTACCTTTCAGCGAATTCTGATACATCTTAACAAGATGTTTAGATGTTCGACAAGTATTAGCCCAGTGGCCCATTCTACCACATCTGTAACAAGATTCTTCAGAATTTTTAGAAGAATTTTCTTCAACATCTTGTTTAGTGGGCTTGTTTTGTGGTTGATATTTATATTTTCGTGGATTATTATTTCTTTGACGACCACGGCCACGACCACGGCCTCGTCCACGCCCATTCCCATTAGCATAAGGATGGTTTCTACCATAGTTATGGCTTTTGGCATGATGATGGCGATGGTTATTATAACCACGATCTTGCCCACGTCCTTGTCCCTGTTTATAATTATTTGCAGTATTTGCTTCAGGGATTGCAAGTGTACCAGTAGGACGGGATTGCTGATTTTTCATTAATAGCTCACCATCATTTTGCTCTGCAACCAAGAGATATGAATTAAGTTCAGGATATGTGTTGAACTTTAGCATTCTCAAATTTCTTTGCACTGTGATGTTGGCAGCATTCATTGTGGAGAAAGTTTTCTCCAACATGTCTGCATCACTTATTTCATGTCCACAGAATTTAAGTTGTGAGACTGTATTATACAGAGCTGAGCTGTATTCATTTACTTTCTTAAAGTCTTGGAACCTTAATGTTCTCCATTGATCCATAGCAGCTGGAAGTAAAATTTCTCTTTGATTATTGAATCTGCTTTTGAGACCTTCCCATAAAACATGGGGATCTTCTACAGTCACATAATTATTTTGTAAGCATTCATCAATATGTTGATGAATAAAGCAACACGACGTTGCTTGTTCTTTTTCAGAACAAGTGTTGTTTTCATTTATGGTTTCAAGAATGCCCATTGATTTAAGATGCATTTTTACTTTTATAACCCATGGCATGTAGTTGTTTCCCGTTGATTCTAAAGGAGTAAATTTAAGCTTTTCCAGATTCGACATTTTCTATTATCAAAAATTAAAACAAACAACATGATAAATTAGAGTCAATTTATATTCATAAATATATAAACATTAAACATAAATTTAATATAACATAAATGATAAGTAAGCGACAGTGTCGACCATATGTAAGCAATCATAAATAAATGTTATATAACATAAATGATAATTAGGTGACAGTGTCGACCATATAAATGTTAGATAATAAAAATATAAATGTTAGTAACATAAATGATAATTAGGCGACAGTGTCTACCATATAAATGTTAGATAATAGAAATATAAATGTTAGTAACATAAATGATAATTAGGCGACAGTGTCGACCATATATTATTCAGGTGGTATAACCGACCATATATCATTTAGGTGGCAGAGCCAACCATAATTAGTATTAAGATTATCGTGCTGATAACGTGTTATAATTCAGTAGGCTTATAACTACCTTTAGTGGTTTGATTCTTGATGTTATAATTCAGTAGGCTTATAACTAGCTTTAGTGGTTTGATTCTTGATTAAGAATGCTAATAATGAAGTGTAAGAACAAAGATGATAATGGAGAGAAAGAAAGAAACACTTTGTAAGTGTGAGAAAATGGTGCAAGTTTAATGCTTGCATTCATGGCTATTTATAGCAAAAATATCACAAGTTTAGGTAATACAATAATATTACTTTTGTGTATCAATAATTGACTATCCATTTATATATATATTTATATTTTATAACATTAACATCTTTATGACAATTTTTAGGTAGGTCTCTTTTTGGTCATTTTGTACGGTAATAATTGATGTAGTTGATATGCTGATCAAATATAGGAAGTAATGTATATACTTAATTATATTTTTCCAATTCATGTGGCATATGAGATCATTGTGAATATGTTAGGTTCGATTTCACAGGGTTTATAATGAGCGAGTATTGATTTTGGGCCCTTTTAGGGATCCCCAAGCATCCAACACCTGTTGAATTTTATATTACAACTTTTTAGCAACTTCTAACATCTTAATGTGTGTTTTAGTTTTAGGAAAACAAGGATGGTCTACAATTGTCAAGACAATCATTGGTCAAGGATGATTACACAAAAAAGGTGACTACTTTAATTCACTACTATGCGGAAATCTTAACTTTCTATAAACAGTTTACGGTAATATTTACCCATTGACTACAAAATGGGTCGATTCGTGGTTATATTATATTTCAAAGTGTGGTGAGTGGGTATTGAACTTTGGTCTCCTTTAGAGATTCCAAGCATCCAACACCATTATATCGAAATTTGTTATGATAAATCTTAAAGGGTGTTTCAAGATATACATATACATATACGTTGAATGCGTTATCACAAGTCCATTTGTTTATTGCTTATTTATGGTTTTTGTAGGAACGATCGGTAGTGGTAAATGGTTTCTGTCAAGTTTTATGTGGGGTAAAGAATAATTAGTCAAGTTGTATGTAGGTTGGAAAGAGGTGTTAGTCAAGCTTTATGGCCATCTATATATCATGTA
Source organism: Rutidosis leptorrhynchoides (assembly GCF_046630445.1). Lineage (NCBI taxonomy): Eukaryota > Viridiplantae > Streptophyta > Magnoliopsida > Asterales > Asteraceae > Rutidosis > Rutidosis leptorrhynchoides. Next base: position 234,984,147 of record NC_092335.1, read on the forward strand.
ATTAAATTAAAAAAAATATATATACATATTTGGGGTAACGGTGGTAAGCTCATTTGGCAAGTATTTGATTGGACTTGCGGATATCATCTTTGAAAAAAATACCGTGTATAGTAGTAAATGATTATGTGTACCGTGTTACTAATATACTAATAGGGCGACACATGATATACGTAAATATGAGAAGACCCCAATTAATTTCTATGTAATCTATTAATAAAAATCGACAAAATGTAAACTATTCTTTTATAGATACATTAAATTATGAAATAATTTGAATGTCCTACTATACATTTGTGAAACTACATCGAACTAAAAAAAAACATCAAAAAACTTATATTATCGTCGCCTGCAACTCTATATGTAGAACCTATTAGTATATACGAACTGTTGATTACTACTACTTTTGAATTTAAGTCCATATATTACTTTATTTTGAACAAGTTTTTTTATTTATGCTATAGACAAAGATTGAACTCGCGACACAGTTTTTTTATTCATAATTTTACAAATTTGAACTTTTAAAATGTTTTATTGTTTATTTTTGTTATCATGGTTAACGATTGTCTTAGAATATCACCATTCCATGAAACCCGCGAAATCGCGGATCTTTAACTAGATTTAGGGGTTAGGATTGAGGGTTTAGGGGCTAAGGGTTAGGGTTTATGGTTTAGGGTTTAGGGGTTGTGGTTTGGGGTTTAGGGTTAGGGTTTAGGGTGTATGGTTTAGGAGTTAGGGTTTAGGGTGTATGGTTTAGGGGTTAGGGTTTAGCGTGTATGGTTTAGGAGTTAGGGTTTATTTAGGAGTTAGGGCTTAGGGTTTTAGGATTTATGGTTTAAGGGTTAGAGTTTAGAGTATGGTTAGGGTTAAGGTTAGGGGTATATGGTTAGGATTTAGGGTACAGGGTTAGGGTTGAAATCTTTGGTCACCAAAATAAATAAAAATATATTATTTATTAAAGGAGCATTTCTGTCAACTAACTTAATCACATTACCTACATATACTAATAGCCACCCAAGATCTTGTAGTTTCAATGTATTTGGAATGTAGTTTTGCACTTGCGTTCACACTACATCCGGTCCCTCATCTTTGCCTCAATTTACACAAGGACCCCTCAAACTTACTTTTTCTTGGGGGTAAAAAGTGTAAATATACAATTTTATTAAAAAAAAAAAACTAACTCCACCCGAATTTTTACCGGGCCCTATCTTTTCGCTCGATGCGGGTTAAATTTTTCCGAGCCCACCGTTCAACTCAAAAAAATCCTACGAACACAACGGGACTAACTATACGCGAAACGGACACTAAAAAAAAAACGTTCAATACCTCGGACTATATTCAATACATATACACACCTATAACACGCTCCGTTAACTATAAATACGCAACCCAAAGGCCCCGCGGCATCGCGCGGGCTCATTTTTCTAGTTCATGTTCATTGACCACATTCCTTTTAATTTTTTTAATCACTAAATGAACATGTAATCTAATTCCTTGGAAAATAATTCTTTCATAATGCAATTCCCTTAGCGTATTCCATTCCATCCAAAAATATTCCGCGAGCCAAATGGGGTCTTAGATATTTCAATATGTGAAGGTCATACTTCGACAAAGTATTTATAATATACCAATTATTGATGATATTTTAAGCAGTCCCAAAGACACAAGCCAAATATGACGTAATATGTCCCATAACATTATGTCAAATTTACAATGACCTGTTTTTTTCTAGGTTTGTGTATTATAATGATAATAGCATCTATTATGGGTGTCGTTTTGGCCGGTAGTATCTATTTGAGTGCTTTAAAATTAAAGATGAGTGTCAAATGTAGCTAATGATTTAAATATGCAGAGTTATAGTACTCTGTAAAAACTTATTTAGATGAGCGAATAGATATAACTTGCTTTGTGCAGCCAATGTGAAACTCTTTCAAGTATATATTTGAAGCTGGAACGTGAAAATAATAGAAAATCAACCGAAACACTAAGAAATATGTTTTGAGATTGTGATTCTTTTATTCTATCAATTGTGTGATATGTAACTAAATAAAATATACATATAATTTTAAGATATGTTAATCCACTACATCAGATTTTTCGTGACTATTACTCCACAATATAATGTTTCAACAGTGTTAAATTTGGATTCCTTACACTATTTTAGCATATTTCAAGTTTAACATATCACTTATCAAATACTCCGTAATGTGTAATAATCAATAATCAATCCTCAATAAATTAGCCTGTACTTACTTTACTATATCAAATTCTTTTAAAGAATCCCGCGAATTCGCGGGTCTTTAACTAGTAATAATATGATATGATAATATGATATGATGTGTCGTGTTGTAATTAAAAGAAGTGAAAATGATGCAAGAAGTCGATGCGAGAATGGAGCAAAATGAATGATGCATATTTGCGTTGATCTAATTAATTATGTGATTTTTGGCTAGAAAAAGGTTTTTGACATGGATGCCTAGCCCAACTTTGTCGGTCGGCTGGCCATTAAAAACAATTAAAGAAAGGAAGATAAAAAATTCTTCATATTCTCGAGTTGGATGAAAATAAAAATATTTGATTAATTCACAATCATCCACATTTGGAAGGAAAAGGCTTTATTCTTCTCCTCGTTTTTTCCCCTATTTATTTCTAATCATTTTCTTTCGTTACTATTAAAAAAAAAAAAAAAACTTTTTTTTCTTTTTCTTTTCCCGATATGCAAGATATATTAATTTCAAACATTCTTACAATACATGGGCAGAGTACCCAAATCAAAACCAGAAATACACTCAAAACAAAAAACCAACTACAACTGAATTATATCAACTGCAGCTTATCACCCACCAAATCCAACTCACAGAGTTCAGCAATTTTCTTCACATTCTTGGTTCCTTTGACTTTAAGACTAGTCAACTTGACCCGAATGAAATCTTTTACTTCCATACATACATCCTGCACATTCTTCACTTTCCTGAATATTCTGTTATTTCTTTCAGTCCATAATGCATATACCAAAGCACCAACAGCCACTTTATTTAAAATATTACGAATATCTTTTGAAGAAGGATATTTTGCCAAGTCTTCAATAATTTTCATCAAATCATTGTTTAAACCTTTATAGACCAGCATTTTTTTTGTCTGCTCCCACACTTGATTTGAAAATTCACACTTGAAAAACAAATGTGAATGCGAATCTTCTTGCTTAGAACATAGGCTGCACTCAAATTCCTTGTCTGGAAACCACTTTTTTAATCTATTTTGTGTACTAAGTCTTTTCTGCACAGCCAGCCACACTATTTAACATTTACAATTCATTTAGGTGTATTTAAAAAAAAAAAAAAAAAAAAAAAACTTGAGCCCAATGTGCTAAGCCCAATCTTTGCTATTTAACATTTACAATTCATTTAGGTGTATTTAATTGTAAGTTTGAGAGAGAGTACTAGGTAGTGTTCTCTTCATCGATGGCAACGGTGGATATGTCGAAGATGTATGAGCAGTCGATCGTACATTCATCGTCGATCGGTAGGCTTTTCCCTATCCTTTCCTCTTTCCCCGTCATTTTAAATTAGTTACTAAATCCGTTTAGGATCTGAAAGATTTGCAGATATGATATTCCTTAATTCAGATTTATTACTGTACCTTAGTTATAGTGGTTTAAGGTTCTTGGCAATGTCTGATGATGGTGGCAGAGCGTTGGTCTGGGCATCTGCAACGTAAGTATTTCATTTTACTTTATATTCAAATAATACAAATAGATGTATTTTCATTGCCTTTGGTTGAATATTATTTGACCTGACTAAATATTCGCCTTATACGGCTCTAGTTATTGAGTCGACAGCAAACGTCGATTTATTGGCGACTTGACTGACTCTTAGATCCTAAATTAAATTTCAGGCAGGATTTGAATATTATTTGACCTGACTAAATATGCTCCCTTAGTTTTCTAATGCCGCTTTTTACATGATTATCTCATACTTGTATAAGATTTGACGATGCTTAGTGAAACACTTTTTACATGATTACGTATGCCGCCTTAGTTTTTCCTCAAGGATCAACATGAGTGTTAACTGTTTTGTGCAATTTTGTGTGCAGATGCAAATTACTTTTGGCTATAGCTAGACAGCCTGATATCCTAGAGGTTGTCAATTGTAACATGCAAATGTTACTTTGTGACTATAATCAACACAAGCGCATTGATGGCCTACTTTGCAGATGTGTGCGTGCCGGAAACGATGCCGCTGACAATGTCTTAGCTGTGATAAACTATTCTTATATATGTACATCAATGTTAACTTATATTCATATTATTGTTGCATATAAAACAGTATGGGCTCAGTGTTTAGAACTTTTGCAATGAGCATCATAATATTTTTATATAGGAAGGACAAGGGGTCCATTGAACTCGTTTATCTATGGTTGGTTCTTGATCTAGATGTAGAATCAAATAGGATATAAATTTTAAAAAATGGATATCCATCTATTAACGTGGTGGGTGTTATCCGTTTTCCCTTGATGAATCTTCTAAGAATGAATAAAATTGTGATTTTGATGATAAGACTTTAATGAGATGTTCAAAAGGATTCGTTTAGTGTTTTAATTGAGTTTTGGTCAAGGTTAGAAAAGTCTCATGACGGCAGTGGTGGACTCAGAATTTTTTTTTCACCGGGGGCGAAAATTATTTTTAAAATGTAGAGATTTTTGTTTGGCAAAACATGGGGGGTTTTGGGGCAAAATATAGAGCTTTTTGAGCAAAATTTGAAAATTTTTAGGCAAAATACGAAGGTTTTTGAGCAAAATATGAATGTATTGGGACAAAATATGAAGGATTTGGAGGGAAAAAAAAATTCCACCAGGGGCAAAATTGAAAAACCAAAAAAATTTGCACTAAAAAATTGTAAATCCACTGGGGGCGGGCGCCCCCCTCTGCCCCTACATAGGTCCGCCCATGATGACAGAGACGAGTTGATTGGGATTTTGAAACGACTATTCGGTCGAATCGGGTTCGAGTCAGACGTTGCTAAGTGTGATATCAGATGGTTCAAACCTCAGATTGTGATTTGTTTAGTTAGCTCATGCGTTAAATTAGGTTAGAAGGAACCCTTCCACATGATCCATTGACACGTAATTTAAACTCAATAAGGTTAACGATTTTTGGCCCATTTGGCGATATACCTTATTACCTTGTTTGTTTGCTTCTTGACACTTTTGTGAAATTATAGGTTTTACTTCGGGGAGGACGACGTTTATGGACAGAGATACAAATGATAAGTATAGATTTGCGTACAATAAGACGTACTCCTGGGTTGTCATTACCGGTCAAACGTTCCATGGCTCAATCTTTAATCACTGGTTCCATACTCGATCTGCCATTCATCCAATTTTGTCTGCACGATACACAAGATGTTTCCCAGTCTTATCGCCGATTGCGTCCCTTAAGGCTCATGATATATTTTGTTGCACGTTCGAGGAAGAATCAGCTGTTGACATTTACTTTCCGTTTACAAGAGTGTATTGTGACGACATGGGGATTCGCTATGGCGTTTGAATCAGGTATCATAGGCATTTTAGACATGATGTGTAATTATTATAAATATGCTCCAGAAGAGGAACAAGTTAGGATGCACCCCAAGTTTAGGAACTTTCTTCTTGCAGCGTTTATTCGCTTTATGAAGTTAGGTTCTAGGAATGAAGTAATGTCTAACCCTGACTTGCTATCAGAAGCGGAACACCTCCTTAATAATGTATGTTAAAACAAATGGTTTCTGTAAGAATTGTGTGTTTTGATTGAAAGGAATTATGGTTTCTTTTATCTCTGCATGTTTATGGCTTAAATGGGTGAATGGTTTATTTGCAACTTAATTGTTAAGTCAGGGACTTGATATCAATGTCACTACACTTGATGTTTCTCAGGGAAAATCTTCCTTGGAGCTAGAGGTGCACATCAAAACCGGTTCCAGAAAAAACCGCTCAAAAAACCGAAACCGGTTGTGACCAGAACCGGTTCTTCAAGAATTGGGTCTGGCTCATAAGAATCAAACCGGTTCTACCGGGTCCCAACATTGGAACAAATATCGGTTCTAAACCGGTTCCACCCATAACCGGTTCTCTAGGGCTGTTCGAATTTGACGAAAAAAGTATCTGTTTTGGTTGCTTTTTGAACGCTTTTTTTGGGTGTTATATAGTGTGTTTGGACCATTTTACCCTCACAAGTGTAGCATAAATAGATTGCATTGGTTTTGGTTAGGTTTTTTTAGCCCCAACGACAAAAAAACCTAGGGCGGGCATTTTCGGGGAATAGCCTGCTTCGCATGACTCAATAGGGCAATTCTCGCAACACACTTAATGGGGCTATTTGAATTGGAAGACAACGAAGTGAAAAAAAAGGAGGTCTATTTCGTTGATCGATGTCAATGGATCAAGAAATCTGTCCTTTGCTGAAAGCTTAATACCATGAACACCAAGCCATCCTCTTTTTTAGAGGCAAAATCACGTTCATCTGACTTCATAATCACAACTAAACATACCAACAAACACTCTCAAAGATCTCTATAAACTCCCATTCTCTCTAACCACTCTTTAATTACTCTCCAATTACTAATCTTGTAATCGATAACTCACAAACTTCTGTTTCCGTTGGAACAGCTTAACGAGTAAATTACACAAACGATGATGTTGTAAGGATTAACCCTACAATCTGAAACCAAAGATTTGTCCAAACCATTTCAAATTGGGAACTATTTGGTGCCTTGTCACTTCCACAATTCCAAACCGCATCCTTAATCTCTTCCATCGTAATGTCACGTTCAAGACGCATACAATCATCATCAGAAGAAAGGACCGAAAGCTCCAACAATGGGTCTAAGATCAAGCTGCAGGTATCTTTATTCTAGAGCTTCTCTTAGTAGAAATCAAGAAAACCACTCTTAACCAATCCCCATTATTGTGCATGATACCATGGACAAATTGGCATCTACGTTTCTATATAAGAATGCCATGAATAAAAATTCTTGTTTTCACCCCCTTCGGCATCAGAATGCCAATTAATTCGTGTTGCTCTTGAACCTGGTCTAAACAAAGAGATTTGTCCAACTCAGAGGCAATCCCTGAATCAATGTGCAGCTCAATCTTATAAAATTAAGTTATCAAGATGGGCTAAACTTGTCTACAAAAGACCAACCAATAACTTTTTGTAAATCATAATAAATAAGTTAGTTGAAAATCATAATAAAAAAGTTGGATGAAAAAAGTTGATAAACTACTGCCGCCAATCATTATCATTATAATCTTAGAAACCAAAAGAGAACTAATTAAACAGAGCCATCACTCCTGTAAAAGATTTTCATTCAAGCTATCATGGGGAAAGTACCAATATTTCGAAGTATAGAACCCGTCGATTATAGTATTACTGTTTTCATAACCATAACACGTTCCGTATTGCGTTCCAGGGTCGACCCATGTGTTTGGTTTGATAGCTGCACCGCACATATATTCGCTCATAAACACTGCATATTCACTTAACGTCTTTGCAGCCAGCAACCACTCCATATTATCAAAATCTAGTTCGAACTCCTGTGACGAACCGGAAATTTCCGATCAAATTTAAACTTAATCATTATATATTTCCGACACGATAAGCAAGGTCTGTAACGTTGAGTTTAAAAACTTTTGAACTGTTTACATGGATTCAATTACCTTTGACTGTTTCCGAGGATTCACGAACAATTGTTTGTAAATAAATATGTATATATATATATATATATATATATATATATATATATATATATATATATATATATATATATATATATATATATATATATATATATATATATATATATATATATATATAAGTGTATATATAATATTTTGAATTAATAAAGTATACTTTAATTAATTGGAATTGAAAATGTAAAAATACTAATTAGAATAATTAAGTTATTGTTAAAACATATAAGTATATATATAAATATGTTATATTGAAACTATATATGATTTCTATTATATATATAAAATATGTAAATATTAATTATTCAGTAAATGTCATCAAATAATAGAATATTACAAAAAATAATGAATGGTATTAAATTTAATTGCATGTTTGAATATAATTGTTATATTATTATCGTTCATTTCATTATTGGTAATATTAATTTCAATAATTGTATTATAAATATTATTATGCATAAAATATATATATGTTATTATATTAACTTGATTACTAAAAATTATTATTTTCATTTAAAGATATTATCATCAGTATTCTTATTAGTATTATTATTATGATATTAATATCATTATTATTTCTATTATCATTATTATTAATAGTTTTATTAATATTATTAATATTATTAATATTAATATTAAATATTAATGGTTGTATTATAAATATTAATATGTTCCTTTACATATTCAATAAACCAATATAGATATATTATACAGAGAATTACAGTTATATATAAATGCATATATATATATATACATACAAAATGCAGATATATTTCTATATAATTACATATACAGATATATAAATACATAAACACCGTATATACATATATAAACACAGAAGGGAACGTATTCTGTTTCCAATCCTTGTCAAGCTGTAGTTGATTGATTTTCTTTCGTACAAATCAGAATCTAAAACACCAGGATGAATCCAATTTAGTTAGCAATCCCCTTCAACTTTTTATTTATTTTATATTTTTTTCTGTACCTGATGATTCTTCCTGTCTACGATCAATTCTATATAACAAGTGAACAATTCCAGCTAATAAGAATTCATTAGACCTTACATTATCAACTAAACCACAAACACCTTTTACAGTTTGTAATTTAATCAAATTTATCAGGAATTTTTTTTAGAAAAACTCGTTTAACCTCTGCTCTTGATATTTTTAGCCAAATTATAGATCACCAATCTTTTATCCTATACTCTCTAATTCTTCTTCGTGAACAAACATTAAGCACCATCACCTTCATCATCAATAATCACAAAACCGCCACCTTCTTTCTTCAATATTGTTTTTCCGTGAGCTCACATCAGGCATGCTTGCTGTTTTCTTATCAAACCGTCATCACCATTTGGGTAACTACTACTGCGTGCTTGTTTAAAACACAACACCATCACAGCTGTAAATTTACAACGACTGCTACAGCTGCTACTATGCTGTTACCTTCTGTTTTTCCTCTAACCGAACAACACCCAAGTCACACCTTTATTCCTTCTTGTCTATTTCCGGTTACAGGTCAAGAACACCTCAACCCCTTCCGTTTATCCTTTCTTTCTGCTACGAGTATGTTTCATACTGCTACGTGTATTTTTTTTATCTTTCTTCTATCGAACAATTTTAGCAAGGAAGTGAGTATTTTATGTTCCTAGTTTAAAACTTGTCAACCTAGATATATAGAATATTATTACAGCACATTAGTAAAAGTTAGGTAAAGTTGGAAACTAGTGGCAAAGGTGGTCGACAATCTTGATATTTCTCCATACCTATCCTATTACTTTTCATTTTTTTTAACTAAAGAAGAAGTGGGATCGGGTTGGTCACTAGATGGAATTTTGGGTAGTTGGCAATTAAACAAAACCAAGAACTATTGGATCATTTTTTTCTTCTTCTTGGACTAGATCGTTTATGATACTAGAACCGACCCCACAACGCTAATTCATCAAGTCATACACATTCCTCCACCAAACCACAAGAACCATAACACCTTTCTTTGGCATTATTCGAACTACAACAAATTGTTGTATACAGTTCGGTTTGCATCCACCTCATAACCCACTTGAAAATTCAAAAATCCTACTTGCAAATATCATTATTCCCTTTGTGATCATAAAACCCCACTTGATTTATTTAAGGAAAAAGGTGGTAGATTAAATTAAAATCTTGGACCACATGTTCCCAATTCTCTTCTTCTGACCGACTACCATTGTATCTACTTTAGACTCATGCAACGTATAAGGAAAAAGAGACAGCGAGCTACATGGTTGTGCCTTGTAATTTGTTATATTTTTTTTCCCTTTTCTCTGCCGAACCCAAAACCTTTCATTATTACCGTTTGTTATTATTATTCGGTTGCTACAAATCAAAACTGAACATGGGCCGTATTTTCTAATTGGACTTGCCTTGCTGGGCTTGTTAACAGGCTGGAAGTGGCCTGGTTATAAACGGACTGTTCATTGTTGGCCTATATCACGAAACTGTTACAACTCACTATTTCTATTTCTATCTCTATTTCATGATGATGAAGATTGACGATAGTAATGATACTTAGGATAAATGAGATTTACGATAATGATATGCATTGGATAAAAATGATACGGTTTATTTAATGGTGAAAAAGGTGACGATATTATGATGATGAGTTATGAAGAATACATAAATGATGACAGTTAGGTGATGTTGCATAGGTGATAAGCGAGTGTTAAACGATGAGGAGGAGAGTTAATAAAGGCGATGATAAAAATATAGTTATGATGTGAGGATTCAAGAAAATAATCATGTTGATGGCGTTTATTGATAAAAGGTTCGATGATGATTATGATTTATGATCATGATTACGATTTATAATTATGATTATGATGATGGTAGAAGAAAATAGAAACGGAAGTTCGGGTTATACATATATTGGTTGTTAGATAAAAGAGTTAAACAAAAATGGAAGATTTATTAAGGATGTTATCGGGTTAGCGGGACGTCGCGAGTTCAAACCCGGACTGGGCATTCTTTTTAAAGGGCTACTTCTTTGAGGTAGTTTACGTATTACTTATTATTATTATTATTATTATTATTATTATTATTATTATTATTATTATTATTATTATTATTATTATTATTATTATTATTATTATTATTATTATTATTATTATTATTATTATTATTATTATTATTATTATTATTATTATTATTATTATTATTATTATTATTATTATATTTATTATTATTATTTTTATTATTATTATTATTATTGTTTTTAGTAATTATTATTATTATTATGTTATTACAAATATTAAAAGATATAAATATTAGTATCATTATTATTATTAGTAAAATCATTATTTTTATAGTTATTAGTATTCATTATTATTAAAATCAACATTTTTATTAAAAGTATCATTTTTATTTAAGTTATCATTTTTATCATTAATATTACAAATATCATTTTCAACCCTACTATCATTATTATTATTTTTACCATTACTAATATTATTTTAATATTATTACACAAAAATATATTTAATACATATAACATAACAAAAATAATATTTTTATTTATTTTATATATATATAAAAAGAATATATGAAACATATAGGTTATTAACATAAAAATGATATAACTAATAAATTTATATATATATATATATATATATATATATATATATATATATATATATATATATATATATATATATATATATATATAAATTTGTACGATTACAATTATGTGTGTTAATATATATATATATATATATATATATATATATATATATATATATATATTTATAATATAGGTTCGTGAATTCAAGGCTAACCCTACATTCATTCAATGTCGTCATATGTATTTTTACTAAAAAATACAATATTGTGAGTTTCATTTGCCTTTTTACCCTTTATATTTTTGGGCTGAGAATACATGCGCAATTTTTATAAATGTTTTACGAAATAGACACAAGTAATTGAAACTACATTATATGGGTGAATGATCGAAGCCGAATATGCCCCTTTTGCTTGGTAACCTAAGAATTAGTAAATCGATCTACTAATTAACGCGAATCCTAAAGATAGATCTATTGGGCCTAACGAACCCCATCCAAAGTACCGGATGCTTTAGTACTTCGATGTTGTTTTTATCATGTCCGAAGGATTTCCCGGAATGATAGGGGATATTCTTATATGCATCTTGTTAATGTCGGTTACCAGGTGTTCAATCCATATGAATGATTTTTGTCTCTATGCATGGGACGTATGTTTATGAGAAATGGAAATATGAAAATCTTGTTGTCTATTAAAATTATGAAATGATTATTTATGATGAACTAATGAACTCACCAACCTTTTGGTTGACACTTGAAATCATGTTTATTCTCAGGTACGAAAGAAATCTTCCGCTGTGCATTTGCTCATTTTAGAGATATTACTTGGAGTCATTCATGACATATTTCAAAAGACGTTGCATTCGAGTCGTTGAGTTCATCAAGATTATTATTAAGTCAATTATAGTTGGATATATTATGAAATGGTATGCATGCCGTCAACTTTCGATGTAATGAAAGTTTGTCTTTTAAAAACGAATGCAATGTTTGTAAAAATATATCATATAGAGGTCAAGTACCTCACGATGTAACCAAATGTAATGTATTCATCCTGATGGATTAGGATGGGTCGTCTCATGTGGTATCAGAGCGGTGGTCTTAGCGAACCAGGTCTTGTATTAGTATGTCTAACTGATAGTTGTTTAGATGCATTAGTGGGTCTGGACTTCGACCGTGTCTGCATGTCAAAAGTTTTGCTTATCATTTAGTGTTGAAAATTATTTGCTTATCATCCTTAAAGTCTAGACACGTCTTACTGCCTCTATTGCATAGACAGTGTATAGATAAATTTATATCTTAGCGTATCTGTTATTGTTACCTTTGCCTGACAGCTTCCGTAGATTCCTCCGTAACTTATGGGATTTTAGTATTATATATGCATATGTAAATTATGTATTACAATCAAAAATCCTTCATCTGATCGTACGAGATGAATCACTCAACCAGTTCGAATTCCTCGGATTCCGACAGCTATTCCGATATGGAGTTTCACCTAAGCTCCGATACCAGTGTCACCAGAATGAATCAACCAATTCATCTGATGGGTTCGTAGCCTACTTAATCATTGAAGACAAAAATAAGGTAATCCTTTCCATCAACCAAATTCACCTCTTGGCGGTGAACCTGAAGCACTTACCGGTGAACCTGTTCGAGACACTATTTTCTCACTCATTTCCCGAATATCTCGCCACGATTATATTCTATCTAAAATTCTAAACCTTATTCATCCGCTCGTTCTGACCGACAATCATCTTGGAGTAATGGAAGAAGTCAACGAGCTTCGCACTCGATTAATAAATTTGGAGTATATGGTGCAAAATTTACCAGCTTCAGCAACATCATCAGCACCAACAGTACCATCAATAAACAGCACCAGTACCATCAACGATCCATGCCCCCAACATCTCATTCTGTACCTAGAGTATAGTCATCGTTCCACGTATCGTTCTACATCAATTATCTTCGTTCTCCATGGCGATTATGTAATCTCTAATGTTTTAGAGATTATGTATTCTAGTTCTAACGATAAATCATATGATATTAATATCATATTAATTCATCAAATCCAAGATTTACATCTGAAGAAAATATATATGTAAATATATATTTTTATAAAGATTGTAATTAAAAATTCTTTCGTACAAACTGTTAATGGTAAAAATATTTTAACGGGTAGGTAATACCCGATGAATATTTAGATTTCACATTAATAAGTTACATTGTACATTCTTCGAATCTGATTCAACAGTCAGTTACTATCCTACCTACATCCACATATATACATATCTGTTTACCACAGAATAACCATTTTTATTCAATTTCATATTTGGATTTTGACTTATCAGAATCCAACAAGTGGCATAATGAAGAAAACATTGGACAAAATAAAATTTGTTAGAAACAAACAAATTAACTATGAGGAAAATTTTGTTAAGAATCCACGCTAACTGTTCCTAGCTAACTGTTAATTTCCTATTACATTATCGCAATTTAATTATCGTAATTTATTTACCGCAATTTTTATTCTCGCAATTTTATTTATCGTTATTTAATTTATGTTATTTATTTTACGCACTTTAAATATTGGGACACGTATACAAGGTTTTGACATATCATATAGACGCATCTATATATATTATTTAGAATAACCATAGACACTCTATATGCAGTAACGCGAGAGTTAGCTATACAGGGTTGAGGTTGATTCTACAATAATATATATACTTTGAGTTGTGATCGAGTCTGAGACATGTACACGGGTCACGACACGTATTAATTAATTCGAATATTATATATTAAACTATATATGAATTTTTGGACTGTTAACTGTGGACTATCAACTGTGGACTGCCAACATTGGACAATTAAAATAAATTAAAATATTGATTATAACATATGAAACTAAACATTTTTTCAAGTTTGCAACTTGATTTCATCTTAAAACCTCATTTGTATCTTGACGATTACAATATGCATTCAAACCTTTCATGATTCTTAAAAACACCTCAATCGAGAGGATGAACCAACCGCACTTCATCTACGGAAGAAAAGATTGATGCATATAGTTATGCACCTGAAAACACTAAGAACCCGAGTAAACGTTTAACACGTATCTGTGCTAGCTCCTTTGATGTTGTTATTACCGAAAATAACTCTACAATCCCTCTTCAAATTAGACAATTTTGTCACAGCTCCAACAAATCAACTTCGACTTTCATTCAGATTAGCCTTATTATAACCTTGATATATAAGTTTGCCTTTCATCATCGTTACCGGGGAACCTTTTATATCCCACCACATTAGCAGCAAACTTACCAGCAATTTCACCGATCTTTGAATTTCAGAAAAGTTATTATATTCATTGAAACCTTATCATCTACTCATCTACATCCGATAACGAGAATTGCCGTACCAAATACCGAGAATCAGCAATCAGTATTTCGAATCTCGCGGCATGTCTACATCAACAGATATATGTATACATATAACATTTATCTCTTAGAATTATGATCTTTCATTCTGAAAAGCACCCAGTCTACGAGCCAATACTCTGAATTTTAAAAAAAAGCTGATGAAGCAGTGAAAACTGAAGACTGCTTTAACAGTCAAAAATTTGATGATAAAGAATGGAGTGATGGAAACACTCAATGGAAAATTTGTACTGGAAAACGGATTGAGCAAACCATGAAGAAGACTTTGAACAAATCACAAGGACTAAACTTATACATAAAGAATCCTGATGATTCTATTTCTGATGAAATTTTTAGCGAATACCTTACTCCTTACTCTAAACCTTTGCGGACAATATTTTTCATCATCCATCGATACTAGAAATTCTAAGATATCATCGTATCTTTCATTATAAATATCCTCCATATTTTTGAAGATATTTTCATAACTATTCTTATCTGAAATCATTAATTTTTTCGCGCTATCAGTGTTACATCATATAAGAAACTGTTAGTTTCTATATTCTGTAAACTTTCGAGTTTAAACAATGAATGTTTTTGAAGTAGTGTTGGAAATTGATGCATGAGTTAGTATAATATAATGACACCTGATCAACGTGATTATATTACAGTAAGTCATGCTGAGTTTATAATGGAACGTGATGATTCACAGACTATAAAGTCATCATGTGCCATTTACACGATTCTTACATTCAATCAAATCTCCAAACATATCAAGAACATATATTCTTGATAGTTCTATTCTCAGTGATTCAGGTAATTCGACAAATCAAATCGTGCGATTACGTTCTATCTTGTTAGAATATTAAGTTCATTAGAAACTCCATACTTACGAATTCTGGACCATTATTCACTTGGCTTAAAGTCGGGAAGAGAAAACAAAAGGATGGAACTCCATAATATAAAGGAAATGAAGAGAGTGGATTTATAGTGAAATATCCGACAGAACAATCAAAACAGATTATCGCATTTAACCAAAGATGATCCTAATTTCCTTAACTATCGAAGAACCAAATCTTATTACGAAGATTTCCTCTAAAAATTCCTTGATTTCTGGAAATCAACCGTGACTACGTCA
The DNA here is from genome assembly GCF_046630445.1 of Rutidosis leptorrhynchoides. Taxonomy (NCBI): domain Eukaryota; kingdom Viridiplantae; phylum Streptophyta; class Magnoliopsida; order Asterales; family Asteraceae; genus Rutidosis; species Rutidosis leptorrhynchoides. The sequence goes on from NC_092335.1 coordinate 235,000,006, forward strand.
CCAGACAAGACGAATCTCTATTTCTTTATTTCGCTATTTAGTGATAGCTTCACTCGTACTCTTCGAATAGTCGAATTATTTTATCCATATTACTTACTAATGATAAAACTCTAATTTCTAGCTCGTTTGCGTCATGAAAACATACTTATTGTCAGCCATGACCATTCTAATCAAATTTCGGGATGAAATTTCTTTAACGGGTAGGTACTGTGACGACCCGGAAATTTCCGATCAAATTTAAACTTAATCATTATATATTTCCGACACGATAAGCAAGGTCTGTAACGTTGAGTTTAAAAACTTTTGAACTGTTTACATGGATTCAATTACCTTTGACTGTTTCCGAGGATTCACGAACAATTGTTTGTAAATAGATATGTATATATATATAAATATAAGTGTATATATAATATTTTGAATTAATAAAGTATACTTTAATTAATCGGAATTGAAAATGTAAAAATACTAATTAGAATAATTAAGTTATTATTAAAACATATAAGCATATATATAAATATGTTATATTGAAACTATATATGATTTCTATTATATATATAAAATATGTAAATATTAATTATTCAGTAAATATCATCAAATAATAGAATATTACAAAAAATAATGAATGGTATTAAATTTAATTGCATGTTTGAATATAATTGTTATAATATTATCGTTCATTTCATTATTGGTAATATTAATATCAATAATTGTATTATAAATATTATTATGCATAAAATATATATATATTATTATATTAACTTGATTACTAAAAATTATTATTTTTATTTAAAGATATTATCATCAGTATTCTTATTAGTATTATTATGATATTAATATCATTATTATTTCTATTATCATTATTATTAATAGTTTTATTAATATTATTAATATTAATATTAAATATTAATGGTTGTATTATAAATATTAATATGTTCCTTTAAATATTCAATAAACCAATACAGATATATTATACAGAGAATTACAGTTATATATAAATGCATATATATACACAAAATGCAGATATATTTCTATATAATTACATTTACAGATATATAAATACATAAACACCGTATATACATATATAAACACAGAAGGGAACGTATTCTGTTTCCAATCCTTGTCAAGCTGTAGTTGATGGATTTTCTTTCGTACAAATCAGAATCTAAAACACCAGGATGAATCCAATTCAGTTAGCAATCCCCTTCAATTTTTTATTTATTTTATATTTTTTTCTGTACCTGATGATTCTTCCTGTCTACGATCAATTCTATATAACAAGTGAACAATTCTAACTAATAAGAATTCATTAGACCTTACATTATCAACTAAACTACAAACACCTTTTACAGTTTGTAATTTAATCAAATTTATCAGGAATTTTTTTTAGAAAAACTCGCTTAACCTCTGCTCTTGATATTTTTAGCCAAATTATAGATCACCAATCTTTTATCCTCTACTCTCTAATTCTTCTTCGTGAACAAACATTAAGCACCATCACCTTCATCATCAATAATCACAAAACTGCCACCTTCTTTCTTCAATATTGTTTTTCCGTGAGCTCACATCAGGCATGCTTGCTGTTTTCTTATCAAACCGTCATCACCATTTGGGTAACTACTACTGCGTGCTTGTTTAAAACACAACACCATCACAGCTGTAAATTTACAACGACTGCTACAGCTGCTACTATGCTGTTACCTTCTGTTTTTCCTTTAACCGAACAACACCCAAGTCACACCTTTATTCCTTCTTTTCTATTTCCGGTTACAGGTCAAGAATACCTCAACCCCTTCCGTTTATCCTTTCTTTCTGCTACGAGTATGTTTCATACTGCTGCGTGTATTTTTTTTATCTTTCTTCTATCGAACAATTTTAGCAAGGAAGTGAGTATTTTATGTTCCTAGTTTAAAGCTTGTCAACCTAGATATATAGAATATTATTACAACACATTAGCAAAAGTTAGGTAAAGTGGGAAACTAGTGGCAAAGGTGGCCGACAATCTTGATATTTCTCCATACCTATCCTATTACTTTTCGTTTTATTTAACTAAAGAAGAAGTGGGATCGAGTTGGTCACTAGATGGAATTTTGGGTAGTTGGCAATTAAACAAAACCAAGAACTATTGGATCATTTTCTTTTCTTCTTGGACTAGATCGTTTATGATACTAGAACTGACCCCACAACGCTAATTCATCAAGTCATACACATTCCACCACCAAACCACAAGAACCATAACACCTTTCTTTGGAATTATTCGAACTACAACAAATTGTTGTATACAGTTCAGTTTGCATCCACCTCATAACCCACTTGCAAATTCAAAAATCCTACTTGCAAATATCATCATTCCCTTTGTGATCATAAAACCCCACTTGATTTATTTAAAGAAAAAGGTGGTAGATTAAATTAAAATCTTGGACCACATGTTCCCAATTATTATTATTATTGTTATTAGTAATTATTATTATTATTATTATTATTATGTTATTACAAATATTAAAAGATATAAATATTAGTATCATTATTATTATTAGTAAAATCATTATTTTTATAGTTATTAGTATTCATTATTATTAAAATCAACATTTTTATTAAAAGTATCATTTTTATTTAAGTTATCATTTTTATCATTAATATTACAAATATCATTTTCAACCCTACTATCATTATTATTATTTTTACCATTACTAATATTATTTTAATATTATTACACAAAAATATATTTAATACATATAACATAACAAAAATAATATTTTTATTTATTTTATATATATATAAAAAGAATATATGAAACATATAGGTTATTAACATAAAAATGATATAATATATATATATATATATATATATATATATATATATATATATATATATATATATATATATATATAAAATATAGGTTCGTGAATCCAAGGCCAACCCTACATTCATTCAATGTCGTCATATGTATTTTTACTACAAAATACAATATTGTGAGTTTCATTTGCCTTTTTACCCCTGATATTGCTCCAAACGAACATATATTTAGTCACAATATCATCCCAATATGTAAAAGTTTTTAGTTGTAATTATTCTATTTTTAAGTTGTAATCGTTTAAATAAATAAATGTGAAGACGAAGCACGAAGATTAAAGAATTGAAGAAAAAGTGCCACTAAAAATGGAAAAGGGTCCTTAAGGCCATAGTGCACTCAAAAGCGTCCCAAATATTGAGTTAAAAGACTTGCGCGGATTTTGAGAGTTAAGGAAAATAATTTTTTGTGCAAATTACAAATTACGAAACGCAAAGTATAAGATATTAAATAGTACGAAAGGACCTTCGAAAATTCGGAACCAGGACCTGAGTCAACTATCAACGCGCGACGCAACGGGCCGAAAATTATAATTCAACTATGCACAAGAATATAATATAATATATATAATTATATAAAATTATATATATTATATTATATAATAAATAAATAAGAGCCGCCCACGTTTCAAATGAAGAATGTGTCCTGGACAGGCTGGCCATGCGATCGCATGGCCTGGCCTCCTTAATCCCATGCGATCGCATGGCAGGGAAAGGCTGGCCACATCTATAAAAGGTGACGAATTTTGCAGTTTATGTACACCAATTGAATCTTTTTACTCCCTCTGTATAATATATATATATATATATATATATATATATATATATATATATATATATATATATATATATATATATAATATATAATATAGTGTAGTTTTATATTAGTTAGTTTTGGGTTATGCAAAGGTTAATGTACGGGTTCTAAAGTCGAAATTCTGTCCATGTAACACTACGCGATAAATAATCAATGTAAGTTATGTTCTCCTTTTTAAATTAATGTCTCGTAACTAAGTTATTATTATGCTTATTTAAATTGAAGTAATCGTGATGTTGGGCTAAAAATATTAAAGATGGGGTAATTGGGCTTTGTACCATAATTGGGGTTTGGATAAAAGAACGACACTTGTGGAAATTAGACTATGGGCTATTAATGGGCTTTATATTAAATTAATGATACCTCGTTAATTTAATATAAAGGTTACAATTTGACGTATCTATATATAACCACATACGCTTAATCGGATACGATGAGCGGGATATTTATAAATACAAATTATTGTTCATTTGACCGGACACGGGGATGGATTAATAGTCACTGGACTCATTAAAACAGGGGTGGATTACATTCAAGGGTAATTGGTGTAATTGTTAACAAAGTATTAAAACCTTGGATTACACACAGTCGATAACCTGGTGTATTCATTAAACAAAGTATTAAGACCTTGTTACAGTTCGAATCCCCAATTAGTTGGAATATTTGACTTTGGGTATAAGGTTAAATTTGCCGAGCATTTTATAATTATTACCGATGAACTATTATGGGCAAAACCCAAATAGGTTTCAAATACATTCAGGACAAAGGACAATTAACCCAGGATATTAAATTAAAATCAAAACGTCAAACATCATGGTTACGGAAGTTTAAATAAGCATAATTATTTTATTTTATATTTCATCACACTTAAATTATCGTCATTTATATTTTTCATTAGGTTTTAATTGTGACTTAAAATATAAAATCGACAAACCGGTCATTAAACGGTAAACCCCTTTTTATATTATTATAATATATATAAATATATATTTTGTACAAATATAGTTGTTTAAAATTATAGTGTAAAATAAGTCGTCTCCCTGTGGAACGAACCAGACTTACTAAAAACTATACTACTCTACGATTAGGTACACTGCATATAGTGTTGTAGCAAGGTTTAGGTATATCCCATCTATATAAATAAATAAAACTTGTGTAAAATTGTATCGTATTTAATAGTATTTCGTAGTAAAAATATAACTATTTCGTGTACCCCTCCGCTCACACATCAAGTTTTTGGCGCCACTGCCGGGGAGTCGGCGAAACGCAATATTTTTAATTTATTTTTGTATAAATATATTTATATATATTTTTAGAAAAACAATATAAAGTTATTAAAAAAAAATTGGACTTACAGGCCCATGCGATCGCATGAGCCAGAAGCCTCAAAACCATGCGATCGCATGGCCTACCCTGACAGGTCTGACTCGAGCATTAAATACGTTTAGGGTTTATAAATATTTTTTATTATTAATTAGGGTTATTTATTTTAATATTTAGTTTTAGTTTTATTTAAAATTAGTAATATTAAGTTTTAATTAGTTTTATTAATATATAAAATTAATACTTTTGTAAATAATTATATAAAAATAATATTTTTATAAAAATAGGTAATTTTATCATTTTTTGTCTCTTTTTATAATTTGTATATTTTAATCATTTGTATATTTTTCGTTCGCAATTAGTTTTAAAATTAGTTTTTCCGTAGTTATTTTATATTTATAGATTCTTAGGCTTTGCCGTAAAATCTCTTAAGTGCTTTTTCTTTAGATTAAGATTTAGGAGCTTTAGAATTTTGCGCCGTCGTTTATAGATTTTAGTGCCAATTTAAGTAATTGTCGTTTTCCGAATAAAATTGCATTTACCTTTAGACCTTTAGGCGCAACTTTTTAGATTTTGTTTTTAGACTTTTAAGTTTCGACATTTTTCTTTCTTATTTTTATTTTTCGACGTTTTTCGACGCGCTCTTTTTCTTTCTTATTTCTCGACGCTCTAGTTTTTAGGACTTAGAATTTTTTCTATTTCTCCTCTAAAATTTCAAAACGAAAAATTATTTTAAGCGGTTAAATTGATAGACATCCAAATTTTCTGCTTCGTAGTAATAGTTGGATTTGTTAGTGGCTGAGTTGTGAGCTTCCGATTTAAAGGGTTCTGGCTCCCTGCTGCATCTATTGGTTATTCGAAACGTGGGCAAAAGCAGAAAAGTCTATTAATTTGATAACTTATATAATTTTTATTTTTATAACTAATAGGATAATTAAGTAAATGTACCACATTGTAGCTAAAATTTGGTAATAAGCGCATTATGGAAAATCTCGAAAATATTTTGGAAACTCTTTATGACATACGAAATCAATACTCTCAAACGGGTGTTGATGAAAATTCGTTCGGTCAATCTTGGCTCACGAATGACGAAACAATAACTGGTTGTGAAATCTGTGGAGATTATCACTCAACATGGGAATGTTTTTATTACGTTCCTATGGAAAATTATGCACCCATAGAACCTGAATGGAATGATTATGAAGAATACAATTCAAATTGGGATTATTCCCAAGAATATATCCAAACTCAACAACCAAAAGACGAGGAACATTATGTGTCTGAAAATCTTTTAGACAATATGGAAATCAAACTCGAAGAACTCGATGCTCAAAATGAACAAATGAGAGAGTTTGTAAATCGGCAAGCTGAAACTTTATCAGATTACACACCTGTTGATCTGAGGAGTATTGTGCAAGAAAATCTCATATCATCGAATTTTGATGAATTTGAGAGCTCCGAAATCACCAATTATCCCGATGATACTTTTTATTCAGCTTTACCAATTTCACAACATATCGACACATTAGCCTCTACCGACGAAATCATCGATTCATTAATGGATGCAGAAGAAGTAAGGGTGACAAATTGGTACTCTTGGGAAAACGATAACATTGAAAACTTTACCCTCGAGACCAAAGTGGTGGGACCGATAAGTACCGTTAATGAAAAAGAATCTGCTTCGATCCCGAAATTCACCATTCCACAACCTTCTAACCCAATATTCTCAATAGACAAGTCATCTACTGAAGATGAACTACGAGCTGTAATAGATAATGACACCTCAGATTTCACCCAATTGGATAATAGAGGTGAAAACTTTGATCCCGAGAATAAACGGAAGGAAATGTTAGGAATTGTCCACCCTATAGAAATATGTATGTCGGTGTATATCGATCCATTTGACCAAGAACCAGAAAAGAGACATATCCATTTACTAAAAGCTACACTTAAAAAAGAATTAAGTAGTGACGATTGGGTGGTTCTAAACTTTAAACCCAGTGATATATTATACACCACCCGAGATGTAAATAACTGGCTCACTATTTTAATTCGTGAAACTTATTCTACCGACTTCACATGTCGTCGGCTAAGTGTGGGGAAGTCTAACCCCACTTAACGTTAAACTAGGGGTTCGGGTTAGTGCATTACTCGTTAATAAAAATGCACGATTAGGGTAAAAGACGCATTTTCAAAGATTAGCAGATAGTTCAGAAAAGCAACCGTTTTTGAAGAAAAACATGTGTGATAAAACAAGAAGGAATGAACGATGAGGCGCGTCATCTATCATTCGACGGGCTTTGTAATTACAAACTGGGTATCTTTAACTACTTTTCTACACTAATCACCCTCATGAATTTATAATTAGAGTCTGATTTCATGCAAATGAGGGCATTGCATGATCTCAAGTGTGGGGAAGGGTTATAAATTCTCTCAGGTTTACACTTGGTTTAATTGCCAAATTTTGTGAAAATTTGAAAAATTTTCAATGAAAAATTTTCAACTAAATGAACTCAAAATCATGTTTATACATATTTATGAACGATGAAAACTAGGTGTTAATACCGAAATTATCGTTACCTCGGAAAGGACATAAATTGAGAAACACCCTAAAACACTTGAATTCATTTAAAATGGAATAAAGGAGAATAAAAAGGCAAAGAAAGAAACTAAGTGCGGGGAGAATGTACCAAGTTATTCAATTAAAAAAAACTATCTATCACATGTTTCTGTAAAGTTATTGCAGGTGCTTTTGTTTTGGACTAAATTAACCACTTTACCCGATTTATCTGAAAGAATAGATGGATCTACACGATGAATCAATTCCATCATTAAAAGGAAGTAAAGTCTTCAGAAAAAGACACGCGCTTCTTGATTTAGGTCAAGAAGTTGTCATCTAGACCAGCTGTAGGTTGACGAAAAATCTAGAAAAGTCATCTCTAAAATCATCAGGAAATCCACGGACCTCAGCATCAAACAGGGTCGCCAAGTGGTCAGACTTATCCTAACAATGAGAGGATCTGTCTCGTAAAATGGGGAGGGCGCCATGCAAATTAGCTTGATAAGACTAATGAATTAGACCCCCAGAAAGGATAATCTCCTTAAAGATTAAAAATCAGCTTTTAAGCCTGATATTACTCAATCCTTGAGATTGACTTTAAAGATTGAGAATTACAAACTCATGGAATTCAATGATATCTAAACTCGAGCTTGAACGAGAAAATATTTTGATCAAAATACAAACCGATTTGTTTTCTGAAAACCTATTTTCAATGCGTTCATTACCATTGAACGTAAAATCCTAGGAATTCACCTGGAATTCATTAGGTCACCTGAACCAAATCGGGTGTCAACCGTAAGAACGGTGGTTGCATAGCATGGTCAAAGACAGGACCTTGTGCCAGACCAAAAAATTATAGGATGATCTTTACTATTGCTCCTACAAAGGATAGTACTAGAATCCGACACGTTTTAGACCATGAACATCTGCATGTCATTAGACATTACCTTAACAGTTGCTTGTTCAACGCTTTCCTTTAAAACCGGACGGTAGTTTACCGAAAAGTAATATACGGAGCAAGTATACTGGACGTGTTGCTTTCCCAATACAAGGTTAGCAAGTGGGTGACACAAAACCACAAGTTTTGAGCTAAAATTTTCAAATCTGAAACCCACCAAACCCATAAAAACATTTTGCAAACACCGGTGAAGGGTTATTCCGGAAAACTTATCTAGGGTAAAAGCTAGATTGAATTTTCAAAAGATCAAATGTTTTCATAAAGATCCAATTTCCTTAAGGATCTAAATTTTTATAGTCATGTGGGACTGTAAACCACATCGTTACTATCATTGTTTATACCGCCGTATCAAAATCACTAATGTATAAAGTGTGAAGAATAAAGAAGTGATTCGTGTGATTTAATTTCAAGTTCTGTATTGCTTGAGGATAAGCAACGCTCAAGTGTGGGGATATTTGATAGTGCTCCAAACGAACATATATTTAGTCACAATATCATCCCAATATGTAAAGTTTTTAGTTGTAATTATTCTATTTTTAAGTTGTAATCGTTTAAATAAATAAATGCGAAGACGAAGCACGAAGATTAAAGAATTGAAGAAAAAGTGCCACTAAAACTGGAAAAGGGTCCTTAAAGCCATAGTGCACTCAAAAGCCTCCTAAAACTGGAAAAGGGTCCTTAAAGCCATAGTGCACTCAAAAGCGTCCCAAAAATTGAGTTAAAAGACTTGCGCGGATTTTGGGAGTTAAGGAAAATAATTTTTTGTGCAAATTACCAATTACGAAACGCAAAGTACAAGATATTAAATAGTACGAAAGGACGTTCGAAAATTCGGAACCAGGACCTGAGTCAACTATCAACGCGCGACGCAACGGGTCGAAAATTATAAGTCAACTATGCACAAGAATATAATATAATATATATATAATTATATAAAATTATATATATTATATTATATAATAAATAAATAAGAGCCGCCCACGTTTCAAATGAAGAATGTGTCCTGGACAGGCTGGCCATGCGATCGCATGGCCTGGCCTCCTTAATCCCATGCGATCACATGGCAGGGAAAGGCTGGCCACATCTATAAAAGGCGACAAATTTTGCAGTTTATGTACACCAATTGAATCTTTTTACTCCCTCTGTATATTAAATATATATATATATATATATATATATATATATATATATATATATATATAATAGTGTAGTTTTATATTAGTTAGTTTTGGGTTATGCAAAGGTTAATGTACGGGTTCTAAAGTCAAAATTATGTCCGTGTAACACTACGCGATAAATAATCAATGTAAGTTATGTTCTCCTTTTTAAATTAATGTCTCGTAACTAAGTTATTATTATGCTTATTTAAATTGAAGTAATCGTGATGTTGGGCTAAAAATATTAAAGATGGGGTAATTGGGCTTTGTACCATAATTGGGGTTTGGATAAAAGAATGACACTTGTGGAAATTAGACTATGTGCTATTAATGGGCTTTATATTAAATTAATGATACCTCGTTAATTTAATATAAAGGTTACAATTTGACGTATCTATATATATCCACATATGCTTAATCGGATACGATGGACGGGATATTTATAAATACAAATTATTGTTCATTTGACCGGACACGGGGATGGATTAATAGTCACTGGACTCATTAAAACAGGGGTGGATTACATTCAAGGGTAATTGGTGTAATTGTTAACAAAGTATTAAAACCTTGGATTACACACAGTCGATAACCTCGTGTATTCATTAAATAAAGTATTAAGACCTTGTTACAGTTCGAATCCCCAATTAGTTGGAATATTTGACTTTGGGTATAAGGTTAAATTTGTCGAGCATTTTATAATTATTACCGATGAACTATTATGGGCAAAACCCAAATTGGATTCAAATACATTCAGGACAAAGGACAATTAACCCAGGATATTAAATTAAAATCAAAACGTCAAACATCATGGTTATTGAAGTTTAAATAAGCATAATTATTTTATTTTATATTTCATCACACTTAAATTATCGTCATTTATATTTTTCATTAGGTTTTAATTGTGACTTAAAATATAAAATCGACAAACCGGTCATTAAACGGTAAACCCCCTTTTATATTATTATAATATATATAAATATATATTTTGTACAAATATAGTTGTTTAAAAATATAGTTGTTTAAAAATATAGTGTAAAATAAGTCGTCTCCCTGTGGAACGAACCGGACTTACTAAAAACTATACTACTCTACGATTAGGTACACTGCCTATAGTGTTGTAGCAAGGTTTAGGTATATCCCATCTATATAAATAAATAAAACTTGTGTAAAATTGTATCGTATTTAATAGTATTTCGTAGTAAAAATATAACTATTTCGTATACCCCTCTGCTCACACATCAACCCTTTATATTTTTGGGCTGAGAATACATGCGCAATTTTTATAAATGTTTTACGAAATAGACACAAGTAATTGAAACTATATTATATGGGTGAATGATCGAATCCAAATATGCCCCTTTTGCTTGGTAACCTAAGAATTAGTAAACCGATCTACTAATTGACGCGAATCCTAAAGATAGATCTATTAGGCCTAACGAACCCCATCCAAAGTACCGGATGCTTTAGTACTTCGATGTTGTTTTTATCATGTCTGAAGGATTTCTCAGAATGATAGGGGATATTCTTATATGCATCTTGTTAATGTCGGTTACCAGGTGTTCAATCCATATGAATGATTTTTGTCTCTATGCATGAGACGTATGTTTATGAGAAATGGAAATATGATAATCTTGTGGTCTATTAAAATTATGAAATGATTATTTATGATGAACTAATGAACTCACCAACCTTTTGGTTGACACTTGAAAGCATGTTTATTCTCAGGTACGAAAGAAATCTTCCGCTGTGCATTTTCTCATTTTAGAGATATTACTTGGAGTCATTCATGACATATTTCAAATGACGTTGCATTCGAGTCGTTGAGTTCATCAAGATTATTATTAATTCAATTATAGTTGGATATATTATGAAATGGTATGCATGCCGTCAACTTTCGATGTAATGAAAGTTTTTCTTTTAAAAACGAATGCGATGTTTGTAAAAATGTATCATACAGAGGTCAAGTACCTCGCGATGTAACCAAATGTAATGTATTCGTCCTGATGGATTAGGACGGGTCGTCTCAACTCCCCTATATATATATATATATATATATATATATATATATATATATATATATATATATATATATATATATATATATATATATATATATATATATATATATATATATATTGGCATCAACAATCACAAAATTCTTATTCGCTACTCAAAACACTTGCAATTAATCAAATTTTCAGCCAATCTTCGCAACTTTTACATCACTCACAACTCCTTTATTTCCAATAATGAAGATCGACGAAGTTGATAGCAAAGTAAAACCGAAAACTCTGATTACGAAACTACTAACAAGTCCAGAGTCAAAATCGACAGCATCGTCTGGGAAAGAGAAACAGGCGATTCCAGTTGTCGACTTAACTTCAAAATCACCTCTCACCAAACCAGGCTCTGCCAAACGACCATACCAGACGCCCCCATAATCTCAAAGCAAGAAGCTAAAACAACACGAAACTACCCTTTTTGAGAATCCGGTTACATCCGACTATGAGGCTGAGCAGCAGATGGCTAAGCCAAGAACATTACCTCCTTATCGTAACATTTGCACTTTTTATGCTTCTTCGCGAATTCACAAAGTTATTTTTATCGCAGGTGAGTCAACCGGTGACCCAATCTTCCCAAGCCTTGGTAACGTTGATCAAATCACTGAGCTATTCTGCACTCCACCCGACTCCTATGGGGTGAGAGTTGATGGATTGTCAGGGTATACATGCACGTCCTCTTCTGCGGCGTTAGATCAACGTCATCAGATGAAGCTGACGATTCCTGACGAGCTTCTCCATGAATTCGCGAAGCTTCCTGCACCAGAAGCACACAATTGCTTCGTGCAGAACTTCTATATGGCGTTTAACTCCGCCTATGATATGATGTGCCGCCAAGAGCAGTTTTTTAATGTTCTTGAGGCTGAGAAAGCCAAGTATTTTACTGAAAAGGCCAAAGTTGCAGACAGCGAAAAGCGTTATTCTGATCTTTCTGCTAAAGTCACCGCCACAAAAGCTGCTACTAAAGACTTAAAGCAGCAACTTTCTGCATCAGCGGTTAGAGAAAACAGTCTTCAAACCACCGTTAAAGCAATGACAGAGGATGTCGCGAAGCTGACTTCAGAGCGAGACATCGCTCTAGCCGCTAAATCCTCTGCGGAGCTGGAATTTACAAAGCTCCGCCAACAACTGCCCGAGTTGTATAGAAAAATACTCAACTCGCATCCTGTTTCCTCAAAATTTTCAACATACGATGCTGCGCTGCAATTGCGCGAGAGGGTGGAATTCATGGACCAAATTTCCATCCACTGTCCTCTACCTGAGCCGCTACCATATGAGATAGGGGATCGCTTATGCTCTGTAACAGACGCTCAAATGGCGTTTGCTGTTGCAAGGGAAAACATAGCGGAAATTTCCATCCCTAAAATAACGGCGATAAGCGAGCAGGATGATGCCACTGCAGATGACATCATCAAGCTTGATTTATCTAAGAAATGAAATTGTATTGTGTAACTTTAGCGCGCAGCTATCTCTGCGTTATTATTAATAAAATTTTCATTGTTAATATGTATATATTTTTTTTTTGCAAGTACTTATATTTATATAGCGCTTTATCAATAATATTCATAACATAGACTTGCCCTTTGCAATTTCCAACTATTATTATCGTGCACATAATAGGTATGTACTTTTGCGAAATAATCTGTATTTGTTTATATTTATACGTTATAAATCTTCTAAGTTCGCCAAAACGATCATTAGGCAATTAATTAGCATCGCGAAGCATCTAAGTATGGCAAAATCAAACACTTAGGAAATTAACATCCTTTCACGATAATTAGTTTCTGCGTAAGTGGGCAATATCATCATTACGCGACTTAGCCTTCGCGAAACATACCAGTATATTGAAACCAAATGTTATAAAATATTTCATGAACTGTAGATATGCCGTGAAGTATTATTAATTTTACCAATATAAGCAAGCTTTTCGCGTATTCTTACAAGTGTTTATTCAGCATATTCTTGCAAGTGAGATCAAGACTTACAAAAATAAAAAATAAAAACACATAGAAAAATAGCAACTGCGTTCATGTTAGTTATATCTTAAGTTGCACTTTGGGTGCATATGTGCATTGGCCAACACTTTATTTTTTACAAATTTATGCATAATATCGCTTTAACAAAGCAGCATGCCACGCATTAGAGATATTTTTCCCTTCTATGTCTGCGAGTTTATATGATCCTGCCGCGTTAATTGCAACAACTTGATAAGGACCCTCCCAGTTAGGTCCTAGTTTACCAAGTTTTTCTGCTCGACTCGCATCATTGTTTCGCAGTACCCATTCACCTACATCAAAGGAGAATGCACACACTCTTCTGTTGTAATACTTGGCAATTTGTTGCTTGTTATTTGCCTCCCTGATAGCAGCCATAAATCTTCGCTCCTCTATTAAATTCAAGTTTTTGCACAAAGCTTCGTCATTTGCTTCTTCATCAAAGTTAGCAACTCTATGCGTTGGCATAAGAATCTCAGCGGGTATTACTGCTTCAGAGCCATATACTAAACTAAAGGGTGTTTCACTTGTGCTCTTCTTAAAAGTAGTGCGATGCGCCCATAATACATTTGGTAGCTCGTCCACCCAACCAGTTCGCTTTTCATATAATCGCTTTTTAATACTGCTCACAATGTCGCGGTTAGTCACTTCACACAAGCCATTATCCTGTGGATGTGCCACTGACGTAAACTTTTGAACTATATTTAAATCAGTGCACCATGTTTTAAAAGGATCTTTCGCTATTTGAGCGCCATTATCGCTAACCAGTTCACGTGGAATGCCAAATCTTCTGACAATATATTCCTAAATAAAATTACGCACTTGCACTCCAGTGATAGTGCGAACCGCCTTAGCCTCAACCCATTTTGTAAAATAATCAATTGCCACAATTAGGAATTTGACATTGCCAGGACCTGCGGGAAATGGTCCTACAATATCAATAGCCCACTTGTGAAATGGCCATGGCGAATTAACATGGATCATATCATGCCTTGGCATCCTATTCTGCGGCGCGTGCCGTTGACAACTCTTGCAACGCTTAACAATCTTTGCAACATCACGAAACAAGGATGGCCAAAAGTAACCCATCCGCATAATTTTGGCCGAAATGGTTTTATAACCTGAATGTAATGCGCAAGAACCATTGTGTACTTCATCGACTATCATCTCGGCTTCGATTGGACCAACACATTGCATCATTGGGCTGCAATATGACTTACGATATAAAATATCATTTTGAATGATGTACATTGGTGTGCGCTCACGAACTAAACGAGCTTCGCGTTTATCATTTGGCAAAACATTATTGCGGATATACTGTAAAATTGGTTCCATCCAGTTTGGTTGTTCTTCTCCAACGGACGCAACCATTAGATCATTATCTATGGATTTGCTTGGCAACTCCTCAAACTAAACTTGCTTTTGAAAGTGTGAAAATGTAAAGGCAGCCAACTTTCTTAACGCATATACTTTCTTATTTTAACTCCTTGGTACTTGTGCGAGTTCAAAATGCTCAAACCGCACAGCTGATTCTTGCAACAACTTCAAATATTTTTGCATTGAGGGGTCATGTGCGTCAAAAGAGCCGCTAAACTGATTTGCCACTAGCTGCTAATTCGTAAAAGCGCGCAACTTGGTGACATTCATTTTATGCGCGATATTTAAACCCGCAAGCAACGCTTCATATTCAGCTTCATTATTTGTTACATCAAAATTGAAACGTAACGCGTATGTGTGCTCCTCACTGCTTGGGCTTGCTAACACTAGACCCGTACCAGCACCCTCTGCACATGAGGCTCCATCGGTAAATAAATCCCATGTCTCGCCCTGCACTAGCTTTAACTCTGTTCGCTCATTAATTACCTCCAGCTCACCAGACATTTCTGCAAGATAATCTGCCAAAACTTGGCCTTTTATACCATTGCGCAGAAGGTAAGAGATTTCATAAGTGCCTAACTCCACTGCCCACAACGCGAGCCTACTAGATATTTCTGGCTTTGTTTAAACTTGCTTGATTGGCATGTTAGTTAGTACATGTACTGGGTGCCGTTGGAAATATCTCCTCAACCTTCGCGATGTTAATATAAGTGCGTACACAAATTTTTCAATGGGTGCATAGTTTATTTCGCTTCCCGCAAGAGCTTTACTGACAAAATACACTGGCTTTTGTACCACAACTAAAACTGAACCAAAAGCTTCATTTGCCACCGATATATAAAGGTAAAGAGTTTCGCCTTTAATTGGTGCTGTTAACATAGGCAATGTTTTCAACAACTTCTTCATTTCCTAAAACGCGGTTTCAGCTTCACTTATCCATACAAAACTTTTTTGCTTTAAGCAACCTTTCAAAGTTTTGAAAAATGGTAATTGCCTTTCAGGGGCCTTGGACAAGAAACGCGTTAACGCGGCTAACTTACCCGTCAAACTTTGCACTTCTTTAACCGTCTTAGGCACAGTCATGCTTTCAATGGCCGCTGTCTTCTTTGGGTTAGCTTGAATACCCTGCTCAGTAATGAGATAGCCCAAAAATTTTCCTTCTGTTTCGCCGAAACTACACTTCGACGGATTAAGCTTCATATTTATTCTGCGCAATGTATCAAATGTTTCCCACATATCGTCTAAAATACGCGCTTGCGTTGTGCTTTTAATTACTAAATCATCCACATAAGCCTCGAGGTTGTGCCCAATTTGGGTTTCAAACACAATGTCAATTAGCCGTTGATATGTTGCACCCGCATTGATTAAACCGAAAGGCATCATTATATAAGAAAATATACCTTTGCCTGTATGGAAAGTGGTTTTATCTGCATCTTCCCTAGCCATTGGGATCTGATGATATCCCCTCGCTGCATCCAAAAAACATTTGTACGGAAAAGCATGCAATGATTCCACTTTTAAATCATTTTCTGGAAGCGGATAATTATCTTTAGGGCATGCTTTATTTAGGTCTTTGAAATCAATGCACATTTTCCACGAGCCATCAGGCTTTTTCACCAAAACTGGATTCACAATCCATGATTAATATTGAACTTCGCTCAAAATACCTGCTGCCACCAGCTTTGTTACTTCCTCACATAGCCATTTAGTGCGATCTGGGGCCATACCCCTATGCTTCTAGACTATAGGCTTTAAGGCAGGATTGACATTGAGTTTTTGTTCTGCGATATGACGCGAAACGCCAGTCATATCATTTTCGCACCAAGAAAAAACATCCATGTACTCCACGAGTAACTGCACAATCTATTTTTTGGTGTCCGCACTAATATTGAGTCCAACTTTAATTTTTTGATCAGGATACTCAGGATTAACCACTACCATATTATCCGCAACATCAGCGCTTTCTTGAACTGCATTTTTCACATTTACAGCCGCACAAATAGGAATGACACTTGCTGAGCTAATTGTTGCAACACCTTTACGCGTTGTGAATTTAATCATGCCATGAATGGTAGATGGAACAACTCTGAATTTACCGAACGTGGATCTGCCCAACAACATGTTGTAGCGAGAAGAAGTCCGCATAACATAGAAATCTAGTCGTGTTTGGCGCACTAAATTAGCATCATTTTCATCAAAAAGCTCAATATCTAAAGACAATAGCCCTATAGGCAATGAAGATTCTCCTGCAAAACCAGTTAGCGAGGCTGCGATTGGTTGTAAGTTTGCCCTAATACTCTCTGGCAGTTGATCAAAGCATTGCTCATAAACAATGTCAACACTACTGCCATTATCAACATGAAATTTCATAATTGTGATTCCAGTCTGCTCGATTTTGCACGATATTACTATCGGCATCTCAGAGAAATCTTCGCTTTGCATTTTAGGAAAAATTATTAGCGCGAACTGTCAATTTTGAAGCATTTTTGCTGATTTTCTCCTTCTCCCCCTCTTTTGAGCATTTGCTTGCATAGTGACAGCAGTATCGCGAACATTTCCTTTTTCATTCATCACTTTAGCAAACAATCAAATTGCCACAAATTTCGAACATATTCACCTATGAATCATCAAAACAATACACGATTAGAATTAAACAAGCCAATTTATTGTTCGATAACACAAACAAAAAATTCCGAGTTTAATTTTGAACGTGTCCCACGGATGGCGCCAATTGATCAATTCTATATTAAAGAGTTACTTAATTAAGGATCGAGTGCAATGATATTAAGATGGTGAATGAGATGTTTGATGATTATTTTGGGCCCTGATGATCGTCTTTCACTTTATTAATCAATTGATCAATCACCCCGACCCGGTCTTGATTGTTAATTAGCATGATTCACCTTAACTTGATGTAAAAGTTCCTTGGGCAAAGTCACAAGTGAAAATTACAAAGGTCTAGGCAAATGGCAGAGAATCAACAACCTATAAATGAGAGGCCAAGCTCTCTATTTATAGTTTCCAGAATATTCGCGGTGTGCAGATTGTCTAACCGTCCGCGCTGACTTAGCGAAAATAATCCGCAGTCTTTTATTAATGAGCCATAATCTGCAGACTTAACTTTCAGCGGATATGTCAAGCCTTTTGAATATACTTCGTGCTACTTCTGTTTTTAGCCTTTAGAAAATAAAATATACATATACAATGCTATGTATATGATCAATCAACACAATCCATCAAATGCTTTAGCCCATCAGCAACTCAACTTCCACAATTTGTAAAAACAAGTCCTTCAACTTTGTGAAAAATAGGCAGGAAGTACCTGCACATTCTTGCAATAACAAATAAGAAAACTAAAAATAAAACAAACTAAGCTTGTTAAAATGTATAACATTTTCAACATTCCCCCTCAAGCTTAGTTTGGAACAAGTATGTAAGTCCCAACCTTTCAACCAAATAGTTATGATATTTTATAGTAAGCCCTTTGGTTAAAATGTCACTTACATTTTCAAAAGAAGATATTTTAGACATCTTAACAATTCATGTAAAATTTTTTTCTCTTAAGTAATGTAAATCTATATCAAATGTTTTGTTTTCTCATGAAACACAGGATTAGTAGAAATTTGAATAGTAGAGCTATTATCACAGTTTATTTGTACAGGAAGAGGAACTTCAATGTTTAAATCTAGTAAAAGATTTTTAATCCAAATAACTTCACAAGCAACAGTTGCCATGGCTCTATATTCTGCTTCTACAGATGACCTAGCAACTGTGGTTTGTTTTTTACTTTTCCAAGAAACTAGAGAATTGCAAAAATATAACAAGTAACCAGTTACTGACTTTCTATTTAATTTGCATTTAGCCCAATCAGAATCACAGAATGCATGTAGAGAGAAGTTATTACTTTTTACCAAATTGATACCTCTACCTGGAGCATTTTTAAGATATCTTAAAGTTCTAAAGGCAAGATTAAGATGAGACTGTAAAGGAGCATGCATATATTGACTTAAAACGTGAACATCAAATGAAATGTCAGGTCTGGTCAAATTTAAGTAAATTAGTCTACCAACAAGCTTTTGATATTCAGTCATATTAATAAGCAGACTATCTTTTTCACTTAGTTCACTGTTAATATCGGCATTGCATTCAATTGGTGTACTAATAGGTTTACTTCCCAATAAACCATAATCACTAAGCAATTCAAGACAATATTTTCTTTGAGAGAGACAAATTCCATCATTTTGATTAAGAACTTCAATTCCTAAAAAATATTTCAATTTACCCCAATCTTTTATCATAAATTTTGTTTGCAGAAAAGCTTTGAATTTATTTATCTCAACTTCACTATTTCCTGTATTAACAATATCATCAACATACAAAGCTATGAAAACATCATCAGAATTTTTAATATACAAAGAATAGTCAGACTTGCTTTGAACAAAATCACTTTCAACAAGAGCAGCATTAAGTTTTTCATTCCATTGTCTTGAAGCTTGTTTTAGGCCATATAAGGATTTAGTTAATTTACACACTTTATTAGTTTTTGCAACTTCACTGTAATATCCTTCAGGTATGGTCATATAAATCTCTTCTTTTAAATCTCCATACAAAAAAGCATTATTGATGTCAAGTTGATATAATGGCCAATTATTTTGAACAGCCATAGTAATGAAACATCTAACAGTAACATGCTTTACAACAGGACTAATGGTTTCTTCATAATCAATATATTTTTTTTGACTGTAACATTTAGCAACAAGTCTAGCTTTGTATCTTTCAATTTCTCCATTAGCTTTATATTTGATTCTGAAAACCCATTTGGAACCAACAGGTTTTCTGTTGAAGGGTAAGTCAGTAATTATCCAAGTGTTATTTCTGTTTAAAGCTTCAATATCAAGATTCATAGCTTCAATCCAATTAGGATCAAGACAAGCTTGTTGATAACTTTTTGGTTCAAAGGTTTTATTAAGATTAGAAATGAAAGAATAATTGTTTGAATTAAGATTACTGTAATTAACAACTCTTTCAATTTCATATTTGACTTTTCCATCAACAACAAAATCATCAAATTTCTTAGGAAAATAGTGCTTTTAGAAGATCTCCTTAAATTAGTATTTTCAAAAGAATCATTAGAATTGGTATTGCCCTCAGGGATAAATGTATTATCTTCATGATGTGTTGCTGTAGGACAATAATCATCTTCATGATTACCATCACTATGTTCAGCAGCTCTCCCTTCATCATTGGGACTTAAAGTGTTTACAGAAGTTTCAAAAATATCATCAAGACTTGATTTACTTAAATCATTTTTTTGAAAAAGATTTTCATAAGAAACAGATAAAACATCTTTATGTTTAATTTTTAAAGGAAAAACAATCTCATAGAAAGTAACATCTCTTGAATAAAAAACAGACTTGTCCTCAAGACTCAAAAGTTTGTAACCTTTCTTAATAGTTGAAAAACCTAGTAAAACACACTTTATTGATCTACTTGAAAACTTGTTTGAAGGATTTAAATCAGTTGCATAACAAAGACATCCACAACACTTAAGATGAGAGAGATTAGGGTCAGTTTTATAAATCATTTCATAAGGAGATTTTCCATTCAGCACAGCAGAGAGAGTCCTATTAATCAAATAACATGCAGTTATAATACAATCAGACCACATGTTCAAAGGCAAACCCCCTTGGAACATAAAAATCTTGCAACATTAAGTAAATGTCTGTATTTTCTTTCAACAACACTGTAAGACCCGAATATTTATTTTGTATACTTGTTTATAAAAGACATATGAGATCGGGCTTCGTTTAATATTTATATGTAATTAATATGCAAAGGAATCTGGTTCAGCTGTGTTGCGCGCCGCGCAGGGTTGGGGCGCGCCGCGCCGATTGCTGCTGACAGAACCCTCTTTATTTTTTAATTGCTTTAATGAGGGGTAAAAGGGTAAAATCACATGAGGTCGGATTTGTGAGGCTTATGAGCTAGTTTGGATCAGTTTTGGATCCCATTCACATCCACTCATCATCTTCATCCATTCTTAGAGAGAGAGAGAGAGGCTTAGAGAGATATTGAAGGTTTTGGTGAGGAAGAAGCTCGAATCGTTCAAAGTCTCGGGTTTTAAAGTTGTTCTCCTCGTTCCTAGCTACGTTGTGGTGGTATTGGTAAGCTCAAACTCCGAATTTCATTTGTTTAACTTGATATTCAATTTAGGGTTTTGAGTTAATTTGTTGAGTAACCCACTTAGGTGATGAAATGGGTTTATGGTGACTAGTTATTCTTGTCACTTGGCGGGTTTTGGGTTAGATGACGTTTTGGTCTTGATTAGGCCTTGTTTTGGAGTTTAATCACTTGGATTAGTGATTATGGAAGTATTGGAACCCATTTAGGGTAATTTGGGTGACTAATTGTGACTTTGGGTCGAATTAGGTTTTGGTGGTAATTATGACCCGATTGGCGAATTAAGGAGGTTTATAAACTTTAAATGGATTAAGTTGAAGTATTAAACCGAGTTAAATGTGTTTTGGTGTCAAACTTGTAAAGGATGAGATTTTGACCTTTATGGGTCAAAATTAGGGTTTAAGTGTCAAAATGGGTATGACACGTGTTTAACACTTGAGTTCGGGTTTATTTAGCATATTATGACCATTCTCACTTGTGTTAGTGATTATTGGTCAGTTCGGATACGGTTTGTGCTTGGAAGTGCATTTGGGTCGAAATTGCACTAAGGGTCGAATTGGGTGGTTTGTAAACCCATCCTAATTGTGTTGTGATATTTGTGATAATGGAATAGGTACTTTCCATTGACGAGTTGCGGATTACTTGGAAGCTTTCTTCAAGACTTCAAGGTGAGTGATAATATCCTATGTGCATATGTATGTGTAGGATGGGTGCGGGTCGGGTGAAGTGATTCTCGGTTATAGAGCTCACTTCACATATAGGTGGACTTGATGGACTTGTGTATAAGTCCAATTGGCACGGTTGTGCATTTTGGTTGACCATCTTTGGCGAGGTGCACATTTTGTGTGCACATTATCACACATGGTTGTGATTTGGTTGTTATAACCCTAATGGCGAAGGGTTGATATGGTTGTGTTGTGGATGACCCCGATGTGGTGGATTTTATAATCCCGTGACCGTGGGCTTTAGTAATGAGAAATGAATCTCGGGTAGTGCGGATTCATGGTGACTCGGGTTGTTCGGTCACCTTATTGAGGTAGTGGATCTCGGGTAGTGCGGATTCACGATGACTCGGGTTGTTCGGTCATCTTATGGTTGAGAAGTAAATTTCGGGTTGTGCGAATTCACAAGGCTCGGGTTGTTCGGCCAATGTTCGTGTGATTGAGGTTAAGGGGTTAACCTTGTGTATTATTATTATTGTATTATATTAATGTATTGTTGTGTTGTAGCTAACCCTCCGGGTGTAGCTATTTGGCGATGTTTACTTTGTCGTTGGTGGACTATCTTTTGTGTTGTATCTTTAGCTCGTTGCTTAGATCGTACGGTATGCTTAGTGTAGATGCTTTATACTTGGATGCTTCGGTATGCGGTATTTGTTTTGTGTGGCGTATTCATTTTATACATATATATGTATGTAGTATATTATCATTCACTAAGCATTAGCTTACCCTCTCGTTGTTGACTCTTTTTATAGATTGCATGCGGATGGTGGCTCGGGTAAGCGCGAGGACTAGAAGACTTGCATAGTTGCTTTAGTGACTTGCTTTTGGATTGTTTAGGATTGGGTAGTGTATTCCCGATCGCCATGCTCGGCTTTGTTTTGTATTAAAATCTTAAAGTCGAAAATTGTATTTTTGGTACTTAAGGTGGTAATATGGGTCGATGTCGGACCCACTTCGTAAACTTAATTTTATTAATTAAACGTGCTAGTTATATATATATGAATTCATGGTTGAAAGCGTTTTGGCTAAAAATGTCGGGAACTAGTCGAACATTTTCGTTAAATTGACTTCCGGGGACAGCGGGCTGTCCAGGTGGTTTGGCGCGCCGCGCACCCACCTGGCGCGCCGCGCAATTGAACTGCACCAGAAAATTTTTTTTTGTTGTAAAATTTAACGGGAATTGTCGTGGTTTGGTTTGGGTTGTTACAAGTGGTATCAGAGCATGGTCTAAGGGATTTAGGTGACTTGAGATAGGTGCCTAGACTTAGACTTTTGTGTGCGCGTAATTTATCGCGGGACTTGTAGGATTACGGGTCAGGAACGGGTTTAGTTAGTGCCTTGTTTATAGGTCGACTAACGTTTATATTAGTAATGCGGATATTATTAATATATTATTTGTGTTGTGGTGTAATTCTCGCGTGTGCTTCTATCGCGTAGAATTTTGTTTGTGTTTGTTTATAGCATCGAGCGAGGCGGTCGTTGTACTAACGAGTCGATGCGGCGTGCGTGCGTAATAAGAACTTGCAGACCTTATTACGGGTGCAAATCGTGTCTAACAAGTGATGTACGACGAGTGTTTAGCAAGATGGGAGGGTGTTGTGCGTGTCGTTTTATACGTGCGTGGACTAATCGTTTTGCATTCTTTAGAATGACGACGCGAAATGAGACCGAGATGAACGACACGGAATTTAACGCTAGAGTTACGGCCGCCGTTGTCGAGCAAATGAGGGCGTTTCGAGAAGAAATGGATGGGAAGTATTCCGAATTCCAAAATAGGGGTGAAATGGAGCGTTGTCTTAAGAGCTTCATGAGGACTAAACCCCCTATGTATGATGGGAAACCGGATCCTTTGGTGAGTACGACTTGGGTTTCGGATGTCGAAGGGTGTTTTCGTACTATGGAATGACCACCCGAGAAAAAGACGAGACTCGCTACTAGTTTGTTGCGAGGTAGGGCGAAGGATTGGTTGGATGGCAAGATTGATCTTGTCGGTGGTGAGACGTTTATGGCATTATCATGGGACGAATTTAAGGAGGAATTCTTCGAGGAGTTCCGAACTTCAGCCGATTTATCGGAATTGCGTTGTGAGTTGCGAAATTTACAACAGGGTTCTATGGACTTGAATACTTTAAAGACGACTTTTATGTCGAAGGCTCGTTTTTGCCCGGAATATTTGGGGAACGATCGTTTGTTGATGGAGGATTTCTATCGAACCTTGAGCGATGACTTGAAAAGCAAAATTAGCCGGGGTTACGCGAAGTCGTTTGCGGAGTTATTTGCGGTGGCTAGAGGTTTCGAGTCTTATACGCGATCGAAAAAGGCCGAACCTTCAAGTGAGAGAAGGGTTATTTCTTATGGTGCTCCGAGTAAGAGGACTAAGGGTCCGAGTGCGAGTACGAGTAATGTGGTAAAGGGCGCGGTGGATTCTCGTGCGCCTAGGTGTTTCAATTGTGGCGTTAGGGGTCACAAGTTGTGGGAATGCACAATGCCGAGAAGTGATGACGGAATGTGCTACTATTATCATAAAGAGGGACATCGCAAGCCGGATTGTCCCGAGTTGGCGGCGGCCAATGCCGCAAGGAGACGTTGAGGTACGTTTCGTTTTAATAAATATGTCTTTTGAATATTTATTTATGTGGCGTTTAGGTTCGGATTTGTTAGATGCATTGTGTTGTGCATGTTATTGTTAAGGGTGACGTTCCTAATGGAAGTACCCTGTGACGATGTTTGATTTTTGGGACGAAGGGCGTAAGACTTGGTGCAACCAAGCATTCCTTAGTATTTGGGAAATGTTACTACCAAGCCACGGAAATGGATTTGGTGTTCGATTGTTAAGCGCGTGTTCGCTTCTGTGTTGAAGTGATGAACCATGGGGTTCGTCGGGTGATTGGAACCTTTGAGATCGAGTGTTTAAAATCTTGACGTATGTTGGTAATGGAGTCTTTATGACGCGACATTAGGTGCCTCTTTTATACCTACTAGCGTGGTGTCGACTCCGATTGTGTTGTGGTTACATTGTACTTAGGGTCCCGGGAGAAACCCTTAGGTACATGAGTGACTAAGTGAAACTTGACAAACTAAAGCAATTGGATAATTGCGAGGGTATGGTTTGTGTAATCGTGCTACACTTTTCGTTCGAAGTGTTTAAGGATTGATTGAAATCCTTTGTATGCTCAAGGTTGGAGCAAGGTGTAGTGATGGGTCGTGTGTACCCAATCGTCGGTAAAGTCTACCTTTGGTAGCATTGTACGGTTGTACGAGTTGTGAGATAGGAACGTGGTTCCAAGTGGGGGAGTCGCACTCCCGCACGAGGAAGTTTTAGTGTGATATTTCGGATGATGCTTTTGGTAGATCCGGAAATTTTTGTCGAAACCTAGTTTTGGTCGATTTGTGGTAGGGTACGATTTCGGATAAATTGTACTTATGGTTTGGATTGGAATTACCACCGAGGTGGTAATGTGGTAAATCTCGTTGAGAGATAATGGACGTGTTTGGTGAGCAAGGTGAAATCCTTCGGTTAAGGAAGGTGTGTGTCGGGTTCTCTTTTGGAGAATTCTTGTTCGGTACCTATGCTTGATATAGGTGGTTCTTGCTCGATTATGGTATGTGATTGATGAAGCATGACTTTCGGAGTCCGCTGACTTCATCATGGGATTGACGATTGATGAAGCATGACTTTCGGAGTCCGCTGACTTCATCATGGGATTGGCGATTAATGAAGCATGATCTTCGGGTCCGCTGACTTCATTATGGTATGGTTGATTGATGGAGCATGATCTTTAGGGTCCGCTGACTTCATCATGGGAGTACGTGATTGATGGAGCATGATCTTTAGGGTCCGCTGACTTCGTCATGAGCGTGGTGTTGAGATCGGTGAAGCATATGATCTTCGGGTCCGCTGACTTCATCCGGTATTGAGATTGGTGGAGCATGACCTTCGGGGTCCGCTGACTTCATCAAGAGAGTTGTGTTGTGGGACGTGAATATCGGGTTGTTCGTATTCACAATATTTCGGGTAGTACGATTGTCCCTGTTGGTTGGGCTCATAGTTTGAGGTAGTGAATGTCGGGTAGTTCGGATTCACTAAGGCTCGGGTTGTACGGCCATCCTCGGTTACACTATGTGGCAGTGGTAGTGAATATCGGTTTGCGCGTATTCACGATGACTCGGGTTGTGCGGTCATTCTGTTGTGAGATATATGGATTGGGTTGGTGGATTTCAGGTTGTGCGAATTCACTAAGGTTCGGGTTGTTTCGACCATCCTCCATATGTGTTTTGGCTCAGGTTGTTTCGGCCATGTTGAGTTGTGATCTATCGGTTGTTTTATACACCGATGGTGGGGTCATGAGGACCGTGTGGTTTGATCTATTGGTTGTTTTATACGCCGGTAGTGGGGTCGTGAGGACCATGTTGTGTGATTAGTGATGCGATAGCCGTGTTTCGCTCACATGTTGTCACGGGTGTGACGAGAGTTGATTTTGTACACCTTCGGGTTTAGCGTTGCCATAGTCGTTTTGGACGCTATCGGTTTCTAACCGTTGGATTATGATGTTACAGTAGTGGCGTATTGGTCGTATAGCGCACTACAAAGGATGTCTAGTGATTGGTGTTATCGGCAAGGATTCGTTTGGTTCGGTCTTCATCGTTTCGGATTGTTGACTTTAGGTTGAGACTTGGTTGCTTTTGGCGTTGTACTCGGTAATAGTACACTAAGGAATTAATATCTCGGTATGAGATTGGTTGGGTTTTTCCCAGTGTTAGGGAATGAGCATGGTGTTAGTGCTCGGATTGTGGATTTGATAAATCGCGGGTGACGATTTAGTTGTGGAAGGCGATTCGTTGGGAAAAATTGCTTAGGAAAGTCGGATTGGACTTATGTTGAGGACAGTAAAGTGGAGTCCGTTTGGTCAAGTGATGAGGATCACGAGGACGTGATCGAGTTTAAGTGGGGGAGAGTTGTAAGACCCGAATATTTATTTTGTATACTTGTTTATAAAAGACATATGAGATCGGGCTTCGTTTAATATTTATATGGAATTAATATGCAAAGGAATCTGGTTCAGCTGTGTTGCGCGCCGCGCAGGGTTGGGGCGCGCCGCGCCGATTGCTGCTGACAGAACCCTCTTTATTTTTTAATTGCTTTAATGAGGGGTAAAAGGGTAAAATCACATGGGGCCGGATTTGTGAGGCTTATGAGCTAGTTTGGATCAGTTTTGGATCCCATTCACATCCACTCATCATCTTCATCCATTCTTAGAGAGAGAGAGAGAGAGAGGCTTAGAGAGAGATTGAAGGTTTTGGTGAGGAAGAAGCTCGAATCGTTCAAAGTCTCGGGTTTTAAAGTTGTTCTCCTCGTTCCTAGCTACGTTGTGGTGGTATTGGTAAGCTCAAACTCCGAATTTCATTTGTTTAACTTGATATTCAATTTAGGGTTTTGAGTTAATTTGTTGAGTAACCCACTTAGGTGATGAAATGGGTTTATGGTGACTAGTTATTCTTGTCACTTGGCGGGTTTTGGGTTAGATGACGTTTTGGCCTTGATTAGGCCTTGGTTTGGAGTTTAATCACTTGGATTAGTGATTATGGAAGTATTGGAACCCATTTAGGGTAATTTGGGTGACTAATTGTGACTTTGGGTCGAATTAGGTTTTGGTGGTAATTATGACCCGATTGGCGAATTAAGGAGGTTTATAAACTTAAAATGGATTAAGTTGAAGTATTAAACCGAGTTAAATGTGTTTTGGTGTCAAACTTGTAAAGGATGAGATTTTGACCTTTATGGGTCAAAATTAGGGTTTAAGTGTCAAAATGGGTATGACACGTGTTTAACACTTGAGTTCGGGTTTATTTAGCATATTATGACCATTCTCACTTGTGTTAGTGATTATTGGTCAGTTCGGATACGGTTTGTGCTTGGAAGTGCATTTGGGTCGAAATTGCACTAAGGGTCGAATTGGGTGGTTTGTAAACCCATCCTAATTGTGTTGTGATATTTGTGATAATGGAATAGGTACTTTCCATTGACGAGTTGCGGATTACTTGGAAGCTTTCTTCAAGACTTCAAGGTGAGTGATAATATCCTATGTGCATATGTATGTGTAGGATGGGTGCGGGTCGGGTGAAGTGATTCTCGGTTATAGAGCTCACTTCACATATAGGTGGACTTGATGGACTTGTGTATAAGTCCAATTGGCACGGTTGTGCGTTTTGGTTGACCATCTTTGGCGAGGTGCACATTTTGTGTGCACATTATCACACATGGTTGTGATTTGGTTGTTATAACCCTAATGGCGAAGGGTTGATATGGTTGTGTTGTGGATGACCCCGATGTGGTGGATTTTATAATCCCGTGACCGTGGGCTTTAGTAATGAGAAATGAATCTCGGGTAGTGCGGATTCATGGTGACTCGGGTTGTTCGGTCACCTTATTGAGGTAGTGGATCTCGGGTAGTGCGGATTCACGATGACTCGGGTTGTTCGGTCATCTTATGGTTGAGAAGTGAATTTCGAGTTGTGCGAATTCACAAGGCTCGGGTTGTTCGGCCAATGTTCGTGTGATTGAGGTTAAGGGGTTAACCTTGTGTATTATTATTATTGTATTATATTAATGTGTTGTTGTGTTGTAGCTAACCCTCCGGGTGTAGCTATTTGGCGATGTTTACTTTGTCGTTGGTGGACTATCTTTTGTGTTGTATCTTTAGCTCGTTGCTTAGATCGTACGGTATGCTTAGTGTAGATGCTTTATACTTGGATGCTTCGGTATGCGGTATTTGTTTTGTGTGGCGTATTCATTTTATACATATATATGTATGTTGTATATTATCATTCACTAAGCATTAGCTTACCCTCTCGTTGTTGACTCTTTTTATAGATTGCATGCGGATGGTGGCTCGGGTAAGCGCGAGGACTAGAAGACTTGCATAGTTGCTTTAGTGACTTGCTTTTGGATTGTTTAGGATTGGGTAGTGTATTCCCAATCGCCATGCTCGGCTTTGTTTTGTATTAAAATCTTAAAGTCGAAAATTGTATTTTTGGTACTTAAGGTGGTAATATGGGTAGATGTCGGACCCACTCCGTAAACTTAATTTTATTAATTAAACGTGCTAGTTTTATATATATGAATTCATGGTTGAAAGCGTTTTGGCTAAAAATGTCGGGAACTAGTCGAACATTTTCGTTAAATTGACTTCCGGGGACAGCGGGCTGTCCAGGTGGTTTGGCGCGCCGCGCACCCACCTGGCGCGCCGCGCAATTGAACTGCACCAGAAAATTTTTTTTTGTTGTAAAATTTAACGGGAATTGTCGTGGTTTGGTTTGGGTTGTTACAAACACCATTTTGTTGTGGTGTATATGAACAATAGGTTTGATGAACAATTCCTTTACTGTTGGTAAGATTTGTTAAACTTTGATTTATGAATTCAGTTCCATTATCACTTCTTATAATTTTTTACATGTTTGTTAAATTGATTTTCAACAATGTTAATTAAACTTTTAACATTTTCAAACACTTCTTATTTACTTTTAATCAGAAAAATCAGACAGTTTTAGAATAGTCATCAACAACAGTTAAAAAATATTTAAAACCTTCTCTTGTTTGAACTTTAAAAGGTTCGCACAAATCAAGATGAATAACTTCACCTAAATCTGTGGTTTTATGATCACTTAAAGGAAAAGGTTTTCTGCTTTGTTTAGCTTTGTGACAAATATCACATGGTCCAGTTAAAATCTTATCTTTTAATTTCAGCTTATCTTTTAGAACATTCAAAACTTGATCAGATGGATGACCAAGCCTTGAATGCCAGATATTAAAAGAAGAATAACAATGAGTCTTATTTAAGTGTGGTATCTTACCAGCATTATCATTTTAATCAAAAAACATACAGACCACCATTTTGATTACCAATCTCCTTGACTTTCTTGTTTTTCAAATCCTGAATATAGCATTTATCATTATCAAAGCTTATAATTAATTTATTATCTTTTGTAAGTTTGTGAACAGACATGAGATTAACAAAGTATTCTGGAACAATAAGTATATCCTTAAGAATGATATACTCATTTATAACCAGATTACCAATGCTTTTGATTAAGGCCTGTGTACCATTGGGAAGTCCAACAGTAAGTCTTAATCCAGAAATATCAACAACGTTGCTTAACTCTTTATCAGAGCTAGTCATGCGTTGATTTACACCAGCATCAATAATCCACCCTCGATGAACAGGTTTAGATTGAGACAAATTGGAATTAAAGAATTTATTAAAGTTTAAGTTAAACTTAACACTTGAATTAAAAAAGTTACCTTCCATATTAGCCATGGAGCCAACAGGAGCAGAAGGTGCATCATTGATGAGACTTAAGAGTTTTAACATATGTTCATTAGAAAAAGAAATAGCAGAAGAAGAGCTACTGCTATTATCATTAGTAGAAACATTGTTACTAGTAGATGCATTGTTACTAGAAACAGATTTATTTTGATTATTCCATGATTGATTATTCCAGGATTGCTTTTTATTGTTATTGTTAACATTATTAAAATTTCTTTTAAAATTCCGAGGATAACCAATAATTTCAAAACATCTGTCAATAATATGCCCAATTTTATTGCATTTTTTACATTTTAGATTTGGATTAGGTCCTCTATTGTTATTATTATTATTATTATTATTATTATTATTATTATTATTATTATTATTATTATTATTATTATTATTATTATTATTATTATTATTATTATTATTATTATTATTATTCTTATTATTATTATTATTATTATTATTATTAAAGTTATTATAAGAACTATTACCATTGCTTTTATTAAAATTATTAGAAGTCTGAACAACAAAATCAGATATTTGAGTTTTGTTATTAACATCTTTTAAAGAACTAGTTCCGTGTGATTCTTCTCTTGAAATAACAGCATATGCAGTTTTAACATCTGGAAGAGGATCCCTTAACAAGATATTACTTCTAACAGTCATATAAACATCATTTAAGCCCATTAAGAATTGCATTAGTTTAAGTCTGTTGTTATTTTGAACAACAGAGGTTGAAGCATCACAATTGCAAGCATTAGCCCCACATGTGCAGGGTGATGAGGACACCATTGAATCATATTGTTTCCAAAGACTATTAAGATTGTGATAATATTCAGATAGAGGACTATCATTTTGCTTTAAACTATTTATCTTTTGATATAGATTAAAGATTACAGAACCATCAATCTTATCATATGGTTCCTTTAAATCATTCCAAAGTTAAAGCATTAGTACTAAAAATTTGACCATTATACAATTCTTCAGATAAAGTGCCAAGCATCCAAGATAATACTACAGTGTTGCACCTATCCCATTGACTTGCAAGAGCATTATCTGTTGTACTTTTAACACAAGTTCCATTTATAAAACCAGGTTTATTTTTAGTACCTAATGCAAGAAGCATTGATCTACTCCAAATATTGTAGTTTTCGATACCTTTAAGTTTAATAGAAATTATAGGTGTTCCAGTTGTAGTATCACTTTTATAAAGGATCCCCAAAATCAAGCTTGTTGATTAGTGTTAAAGTACCACTAGCCCCAGTGTCCCTCATTGATTCAAACAATTAAACAATCAATCAATTAAACAATTAAGCAATTAAACACACAAGAGAAATAAAAGAAAGAACAATAAATCCTAAACAATAGTTGTGTATGAACCAGGATATCACAATTCTCAAGGGAATTATGACCAAGGCAAGAACACATGATTGTCTCTTCTACAAGAAAAACAAGAAAAGTTAGAACACAATATAATATAAAGAAGGGTAAGAAGTAACCAATCAATCATGAATGATTGATGATGCAGCGGAAGACAGAAAAGAAACAAGAAGAAGATGAACTCCAGAAGACCAGATGAACACCAAACCCTAACCCTAATTTAAGAAATTAGGGCTTCTAGAGCAAAACACCAGATCTAAACGATCTATCACCAACACGTGTGTATTCGAACCCAATATGATAACAAACGATTACCAGATCTAACAAAACCAGACAAATCACAAAATTAGGAAACCCTAATTTTCTTCAAACACCAACAGATGATATTGAAGAACAGATCACCACGAACGATCTTGCCGCTCTGATACCATGTAAAAAATAGCCAATAACACAAGATGACTTCAATCACAGAAGTCAAGATTCACTAATAACCAAAATTCACAATTGTTTGACAGAACACTAAAGATGAAAATAGAAATTCTTCAAACTATTACAGAGAATCACACCACGATTGATCTTGAACAGAATCAATCACCAGAAAAACAAACGGCACATCAAGATGATGTGTTTGAAGATGAAAAGAAGAAAACCCTAAATTCGTAGTCGAGAGAACAAGGTGCAGATGAGATTGAAAATAATAAGTTAAATGATAAAAGGATTAAGAAAATCCTTTTATACTACAGATAAATTAATGGGTCTTGGGCTTCTTTCCTTGCATAAGTCCAATAAGCCTTTTTGTATAGTCCATCAAAACAATCCATCAAATGCTTTAGCCCATCAGCAACTCAACTTCCACAATTTGTCAAAACAAGTCCTTCAACTTTGTGAAAAATAGGCAGGAAGTACCTGCACATTCTTGCAACAACAAATAAGAAAACTAAAAATAAAACAAACTAAGCTTGTTAAAATGTATAACGTTTTCAACACAAACGCCTAAATCAATTTTGGGCACAAGCGCCCCACTTCAAGCGTTTGTGGGGTTTTTGTGATGACAATAAAGAGTGATGGTAAGAAGAAACGCCCCAATACATGTCTAAATACGTTCTGCCTCAATTTTTTTATAAAGGCCTAACATAACCATTAATATGCGTTTTGCTTTAGGCAGTAATTTTAAAAACCACTTAACATGCACCACGTGTATTTTAGAATTTCGCATAACCTTTACACTTACGTTTTTTCACCATTTTCGCCTCAAATCCTTTTCAAATTTCATTTGCTCCGCCTCACCACCATACTCCACCAGTTTCTCTATCGACCGACCAACAACCACTGTACTCCACCATCTTTGTCGAACAACCACCGCCCTCCACCTTCTCCGGCCATAGTTCGAGCGAGTGACTCCACCTGTAATCTACCTACCTACTCCACCTTCTCTGGCGAACAACCGGACTTTACCACTGTCCAGCCATTCTACTTGTAAGTTCCCCTTTCATTTAACAAATTGATTTTATGTTGGTGATTTTAGTGTTATCAACAAGCATTTTAGTTAATTGGGATTTAATTGAAAACAAGGGTAATCAAGTTATACTTAATAACGGGTTAAGAGAGTGTGGAGTACACACCCGTAAGAGTTAACTTGATTCTAATATGGAAATTGTCCATCATTTTCCATTAGGTGTGAACAAAAAGTTGTGTCTTTTCGTTGAAAGATTACATCTTTTGGTTGAAAGGTTGCGTCCGTCACCCATACCTTTTCACTTCCTGTAAATATAGGAATATGATTTTGTTTTCGTAATGAACACATACACAAAAACATACAATTTCTCTATACGTGATTTTGATTTCTTCTTGCCTGAAAACAAAATTGTTCTTGTCTTATCCCAATTAGGATTTCGTGTAAACCCGAGGCTTGTGAGAGGCGAAATACTTAATTAGGAAAGTGTTTCACACTAACCCATGATTATCAATTCCTAACCCCTTTTCTAACAAACTAATTAAGTATTTTGTGATCATCATGGTTGGAGATTCGGTGAAGGACATGAGATTGATTAGTTGGTGTAACAAAATCATGGAATTCATGAAATTTACTGTCTTGTGACTTTATGATCACTTTGTGATCAGTCAATGGTAAATTCGTGTATCACTTTTATTGCCCATGTGATCCACTGGGTGATGGTGGATAAGATTGTTTTAAGATTCTGTAATTTTCAAATTGGTGAGAAACACAACGGATTATACGATGAAAAGTTGGCGACGGTTAGTTTATTATATAAAAGGCAAATTGTATCATATTAATTATGAAGCCTGGGATTTCATATGAAGCCCACCATTAATTACGGGATGTGGGTTTCATTTGGAAATCATGAGGTTGAGGAATTATTCATATGATGGAACAACGACCAAGATAGGAAAGAAGTTGATGAATGAAGAATATGACGATGGATCAAGCACATGCATCATCCGTTTGATCAAGTACATATATTCTATTCATTTCTCTTTTGAATTATGATTAATATTATATTATTATTATAAGACCATTCGTAACGGGACAAAGTGACGGGGTCACTTGCCCCCGTGGCAGCCAAGAAACGCGAAAACCAGCCGTATCCCGGCGTCACTTACCGACGTCACTCCGGCGTCGGCGAAGAAGAAACAGGTGAAGAAACGCGTGTCTTTGACACGTGGCCGAACCTGATTGGATGTTGGTTTTTGACCGTTGAGGTTTTGACCGTTTGTTTTTTTTTATTAATATTTTCCTATATATATTTACATATACACTACAACTTAAACACATCCACTTCAACTACACATCCAACTTAAACACTTTCATTTTTTTTACACACTCAACATAAAAAAAATGTCTAATTCTCCTAACACCTCAAACACATCTCGCAATCAAGTTAATGATTCCGATCCACAAATGAACAACACTACTTCGTTTACGAATCTAATGATTTTCGGGAGTCCAAATGCTCCCGGAGTTTCAAACCGACCGATGCTTACACCTAGTCCGCAAAATTTGGCGAACATCGGTCGTAATTTATTCGGTGTAAATCAAGCGTTAACTTATGAACAACAACAACAACAATAATGAGCGTTTTATCAACAACGAATGTATCAATCACAACTGCAAATGTTTCCAAACCAACAACAACAAATTTTACCAAACCAACAAACGCTACCACAAACACAAGATCGGTAAGCGATGGATACACAATCCCTACCACGGGCAACACGAAAACACACTAAAAAGGATAAGGGTTCGATATATTTTATAAACACTATTTTTATTTATATATAGTATTATATTATATTGTTGGTATATATATATATATATATATATATATATATATATATATATATATATATATATATATATATATATATAGTTAACTGTTAGTATAAAAAAAAATATATATATATATATATATATATATATTAATTAATAGTATAATTATATAATTATATATAGTATACTGTTTAGTATAATAGTATAATTATTAATAATAGTATAATTATATACATATTTATTTATTAACATATTTATTAATAGGGAAAGCGGTTGAGGAAACTAGTTCGCGGCAAAAACCACAAAAATCGTGGTCGACAAAAGAGCTTGTATGGTTGGCGGAGTGTTTTTGCGACACGTCGGAGAATCCAATTGTTGGTCGAGGCCAAAAGGGTAATACTTTTTGGGGGTCGGTTATGGAAAAGTTTAATAATAATGAAACAACATCCAAAGTGGAACTTGCCAAAAGTTTCGGTTATTCGCGATAGGGAAGACTTTGAGGCGGGTGTTGGTGAAACTCAAGGAGACCCGATAAGCCTCTCTCAAGACTTTGAGGCGGAGTTGTTTGGGGACGTACAGATGACGCGTCCAATCGGACGCGAAAAGGCAAAGAAAGCACAAAAGACTTCGGCTTCTTCGGACTCGGGAGCGTCTTCTCGAGGTAAAAGTTCAAGTTCGTCAAGGGTTGAAGAATTTATGGACAAAATGGAAGAAGTGGCATCAGTAAAAATAGATTCGCATAACAAATTCAATGAGTATGTTAAAATGAAAACCGCGTTAGCACAAATGGATTTGTTGGGGAGATCATCGACAACATTGGAAGACCCCGAAGATAAGATACATCTTCAAAATCTAAAAAAGTATGTTCGTAGCCAAATGGGTGCATACAACTTCCCGTCCAATGCCGATCAGTAGTTTATGTTTGTAGGTCTTTTTTATGAATTTTAATAAATGTAATTTTTCTTTTTTAGGAATTTTAATAATTGTAATTTTTCTTTATTAGGAATTTTAATCATGTACTTTTTTTTATTAGTAATGTATTAATTTCGTTTTTTATCTTTCATTTGAAAGAAATATAAATAATATAAATACAATTAAAAAAAATAGGAAAAAGAAAAATAAAATGCCACCTCAGCATTCCATTAAAAGTAACACCAAAAAAATAACACCACCACTGCTCCACTCAGAAAAGTAACACGTCCTACTCATCAAAAAAGTGCAAAAAGGCAAGTGACACCAAAAGTGACACCGCTCACCATTACGAATGGTCTAAGTATAGTATGATACTTATAATAGTAAGTGGTTGTGGCTAAATATACTCCGTATAATTGAATGTGTATTCAATAAAAGTGATTTTCGTTGAATGTCACATGCTACTGAAAATTGATATTGTCGGTCAATTTTGGGTGAAACATAATCAAGAGTTTATTGATAGTTTTAATTAAGACAAGAGTAAATAAAAGTGATTTTGGAATATAATCAGAATTTGGTGGAGGCACAAACACAAGTCTGACTTCCTTCAATGGAATTTTAATAGTAATTATTATGATTAAATCCGATCATTTTGGGGTATTCTATAATGTTCCTTTTAATTGAATGTGTTGGAAATTATTTGTGGTACACCCACAAACTCATTGTGTTTGACCCACCATTATTGAGTTGTAAATTTATTTACTTTGGTAGTACACTAATGGTAATAAGTACCATTTAGTACACTTACAAAGGTAATAAATACAATGTACTTTTGGTAGTATATGGTAATAAGTACTCTCTTGTATCTATAAATAGAGAGTTAAACACTTCTTGTAAGACACACAAAACACAAGAAACACACAACAAATCATTGAGAAAATCATACACTAGTAAGTAGTAAAATTGTGAGTATAGTTGTTCAAGTGGAACATTGCAAACCGTAGAAGGAACTAAGGCCATGAAAATAGAAAGCCTTCCTATTGGTGATCGCTTTCCCGACCGGTGATCTAAACGTCGATCCTACTCGTATTCGGTATGTCTCGAATTTATATTTATACAACATTGGTATCAGAGCTATATGTTTATAATCCCGGTTATACTCGTCAATATGTTTGATGAGGTTGCGTGATTTTGAGAAATACAATTTATTTTAATCGATAATTGATCTAGAAATGATGTTTGATAATTTTTTGGAAATCATTGAAAAAAAAAGGATGGATAAACACTTATCTTTTTATTTGTTTTCCTTCGTACAACCAATAGTTAATAAATATGTTCTAGACGTGTACTGTTGTCTGCAAAATCATGTTAGGAATTAAAAAGATCAAATGTCTTCATATTTGTTGGGACTTATTAAACAAATAAAAAAAAAATTGTAGTTATCCATATATTTAATATATGGAACCATATACATAAGTTGATGTTTTCATTTCTACTGATTGTAATTTTGTAGTACTTCAATTGTTGGTTTCTATCAAAAACAATTATGTTGTTATTCTACGTTAACAATTTTTTTAATGGGTTTAATTCACTTATGAAGTAATCTTGTTCAATGATATCACATATTAGCTCCAATAATAATTCTTTGTGAGTTAATAAAGAAGATAAAGCAAACATATTTTTTTATGAGCTAATTGATAGTTAAAAAAAAAAAGAATTCATGACTCGCAAAGTATGTGTTGGAACTTGTAGTTTATACAAGTTTACATTTTTTAGTGATTGATCATTGGATATATATATTTTTTGCGTATCCATAGGAGTTCCTATTGCAAGTGATATTGTTTATGCTTTCGTAAATAAGCATGTTTTATGAGTATCTTGTAGTACACTTATTAATATGTACATATATATATATATATTTCTATGAAGGAGTTATGGCATAAAATCATTGTTTATGAGAACACTAATATAAAAAGATATGTTTTCAAAGTTTGAAATATGGTACCGGAAAGTGGTACCAATTCGGATTTATAGAATTTTATAATCTTGTATATATTATTGCATTAGTGATGGTTTCATAATAGGATTTATAGATGATAATTGGAAACATAGTGACATTTTTCTCTATAGCCTATGATGACCTATTATTAATAAAATAATATAGTAGCAAGACGATTGCATATTTGGACGGATATAACTAACCTTGCATAAT
The DNA here is from genome assembly GCF_046630445.1 of Rutidosis leptorrhynchoides. NCBI lineage: Eukaryota > Viridiplantae > Streptophyta > Magnoliopsida > Asterales > Asteraceae > Rutidosis > Rutidosis leptorrhynchoides. Next base: position 235,038,106 of record NC_092335.1, read on the forward strand.
TATCTTTAATAATGACTTAGTATTCAATCATGGCTTCTGCATCAAAGAACATTGTTGCTGAACTTAACAAGGGTGTTAAGTTGAATGGTGACAACTACGAAATATGGAGCATGAAACTCGAATATGTGTTGGAAGAGCAAGAGGCTCTTGTTGCTCTTACTCAATCAATGGAAGTACCTGAGGTGGGTGATACAGAACAACATAAAAAGGATGCTGAAGTGTACATCACTTAGAAACGTAAGAACACCATTGCTCGCATTACGTTGCTGAGCAGCATGGATGATGACATCATGCGTGATTTTTGCAAGTATGAACTAGCAAAAGATATGTGGAAAGCATTGGCTGACAAGTTTGGTGCAACCTCGGTGACCAAACTAAGATCTCTCACTATCAAGTTTTACCAATATAAAAAGAAGTCTGATCATACCATGAAAAAGCATGCCAGACAAATGTCAAACATGATAAGTGAATTGAGAAACGCAGGTCATGTTCTTACTGATGAACAACAGGTTCAAGCTATGATCTGTTCCTTGCATCAAAGTTGGGAGCAAATGAAAATGCATCTCACACATAATGAGAACATCAAGACTTTTGAGGACTGTGCGCGCCATTTAGAGCTAGAAGAAGATCGGATTGAGGCTGGTAGGTCAATCACTGAGGTGAATATGGCAACAAGCTCTAAAAATGCTTTTGGGCATAAGCGCAAGTTTCATCACCATAAGGGTAAAGAAACTTATAAGTCCAACAAAAGGCCAAACACCAATCATCGTGGCAAGGGAACACGTCCCTCCAAGAAGGTGAACATTGCAAAGGTGAAATGCTACAATTGTGGCAACAAAGGGCATTTTGCTCATGATTGTCCTGAGCCTTAAAAGGTATATTCTTACGATGCTTATGTTAGCAAACTTTGTGTTGCTAGTTCTGTTTTCTTAACTGAATCTCAACCTTTATGGATTGTAGAATCAGGAGCAACAGACCATGTAGCTAAGGACAAAGACACCTTTGTAGAATTTCGGCGAGTTTCTCATGGAGCTATGTGGATTTATGTAGGAAACAACTCAAGAGTTCCAGTTGAAGGGATCGGGTCATGCAAGTTAATCATGCATGAAGGACGAACCCTAATCCTACATGATGTTTTATTTGCTCCTCAAATTCTTCGAAATTTGATTTCTGTTTTGGTTTTGTTAAGACTTGGTTTTCATTCGTACTTTCGTGATAATGTTGTTGAGTTGTCTTTGGGAACAAACTCTTATGGTTTTGGTTATGTCCTTAATGGTTTTATCGTGATGGATGTTGATTATCTTAATAATAAACCATGTTTTTCCTTAGTTGCATCTTCTAATAAGTTTGATAATGATGTAAACAATTGGCATGCTAGACTTGGTCATATCGGCCAACAAAGAATGAATAGATTAGCTAGAGATGGTTTACTGGCTAATATTGATAAAGTGGAACTATCCACTTATGAGCATTGTCTGGCAGGAAAAACTGCGAGAAAACCATTTGGAAAAGGAACTCGTGCTGATTATCCATTGCAATTAATACATTCGGATATATGTGGTCCTATGAATGTTCGAGCAAGGCATGAAGCGTATTATTTCAACACATTCATTGATGATTATTCTTGATTCGGTTACATCTACTTGATCTCTCACAAATCCGAAGCGTTGGATTGTTTTCAAAGTTATATGAATTTTGTTGAGAATTAATTAGAACGTAAGATTAAAGCATTAAGAACCGATCGAGGACGTGAATACCTATCTGATTCGTTCAAAGCTCTATGTGATGCTAAAGCTATGCAACGTCAATTAACTACTCCTAGGACTCCGCAACAAAATGGTGTTGCAAAAAGGCGAAATAGAAAGCTTCTTGAAATGGTTAGGTCAATGATGGCACAAGCAAATTTACCTATCACCTTTTAGGGTGATGCTTTGTTAACTGCCACATTTGTACTTAATCGTGTGCCTTCAAAATTAGTAACTTCCGCACCATATGAGTTATGGACGGGACGAAAACCCGACTTGAATGTTTTAAGACCTTGGGGTTGTGCAGCGTATACTTTGGATTCCTCACTTAAATATGGAAAATTAGGTCCAAAAGGAAAGAAATGTGTTTTCATTAGATACTCTGAACAATCAAAAGGTTATGTGTTTTTGGGTGAACACGAAAGTGGGAGCATAACTGAATTTGAATCTCGAGATGTTACATTCTTGGAAAACTAGTTTCCAAAATAAGGGAATCTTGATAAAGATTGGTCTTTATTTGAGACTACAGAATTACCTCATTCGAGTGGGAGAGATTTGAGGAGTGAAGATGAAGAATTTGTTTCTTTGGATATAACTCCTCAACCTATTGCGAATGAAGATAATTCTGATCCGAGTGGGAGCAATATAGCAAACCAAGAACATGTTTCCAAAGAATCTCAACCCGTTGCTACCGAGCATAATTCTGATCCAAGTGGGAGCAATTTGGTAAACCAAGAGTCTGTTTCATTGGATAACTAACCACGACGAAGTAGTCGTCAAAGCAAACCTCCACTGTGGTATGAGATCGAAGATGGTTATACTTTTATGGTTCAACTAGAAGTGGATGAACCCAGAAATATAAATGAAGTTCTCACTTGTCCTGCAAAGGATGAATGGTTTAAAGCAATGGAAGAAGAGATGGAGTCTATGAGATCCAACAAAGTTTGGAAATTGGTTGATGTCAAAACCCGACCTTAACCATAAGGACGAATACAATAACATATGATTTCATCGCGAGGTATTGACCTCTATATGCGACATTTTTCAAAAACTGCATTCGTTTTTACAATACAAACCATAGCTTTTATTACAAATACAAGGTTTAAACAACTTAATAATGATTATCGTTTAGCGATAATCTTAGACTTACAAACTTTACATGTGATAATAACAATACGACTTCCAACATATTTTACATTACAAATCCTCCGATATGCAGTTTTATTTTTGACACAAATATGCATACTCAAGATCTTGCTTAAATTCAACATGTTGCAGCGGAAGCTTTTAGTTATCACCTGAGAATAAACATGCTTAAAACGTCAACATAAAGTTGGTGAGATATAGGTTTAATGCCGACAGCGTTATAAATATAGACCACAAGATTTCATATATAAACGTTTTAATAAAAATATTCTAAGTTGTTGAGCACTTGATAACCATACTTAACATTTAATCAACGTCGCATATTCCCTTTATTATGAAATCTTACTACACCGTACCAAGTATAGTCACTGAAATGAAGTACTGTACAACCGTTGAATACTGGTCGTCCAGTCCGGTTGGGGTTGTCAGGCCTGATAGATCTATCAACAGGATTCGCGTTTACAATACCTCATGTAAATAATAGTTACCAAGTTACAGGGAAGTATGCCAGTGGTACAACTCAACGTAGAATATATATTTTTAATCACTTGTGTCCATAACGCAAATCATAAAATGCATGTATTCTCATCCCGAAATATTTAGAGTTTAAAAGTGGGACTATAAACTCACTTTTGCCTTGAAGGTATTTATCACGACTTGGTCTCCGATAGATATCACGAACCTAACCATATATATAACATATCAACATATTTTCTTTTTAAGTAATCGTTATATATATATATATATATATATATATATATATATATATATATATATATATATATATATATATATATATATATATATATATATATATATATATATATATATACTTTTAATACTTTTAATATTTTCTTAGTCCGTAGCTAGCAGTCCGATGTTAGTGGTCCACAATTAGTTGCTTAATAAAATAAATAAAGACCCCATCGTATTCGTATTGATCAGAATTAATCTTGACCCATGGTACCATGTTGTCAAATGACGTGTTGCGTACATAAAGTACCGTGTTGTCAAATGACGTGTTGCGTACAATCATGAGGTCTTATGATTAATCTTCTCGTGTTGTTTACGGGTGGTCCTGAAATATATAAAATCAAATCATAAGTAAATATATATGAAATATCATATTATTAGAAATATATGATTAATTTAATTTTTCTCCAAATATTTTCGTAGCTAAACTAGCTTCGCATACCCGATCTTGTTTTAGTCGTAGTTTCTTCATTACAACTCCGTTTTTGTTGGTTCAACTTGCCACTTCCTTGGATCAAGTCAAATTTTAATAATATGAACTGAAAATACCTTAGGTTGTATTCTAAATCATAGGTTATAGGTCAAACTTTGGTGAAACTTATGAAAGTGATCATTTTCCATCATAAAAACAACATTTAATGATCATTTTTCTAAAAATACTTACACTTTGAGTTAAACCATGAAATTTTTATGTGTTAACATATTCATAAGAAATATCATTTTTCCAGAATATGAACTTCCAATTCAAAGCTTAAGATGGTTTTTAATTATCCAACCCAAAACAGCCCCCGGTTGCACTCTGACGACGTAGATTCAGTTTTTAAGGTGTTCTTTGTAAAACCAAGTTATATCTTGTTAAGTTAGCATATCATTATGATATATTACAGATCTTGAAGTGTTTTAAAAGTCAAGTTAGAAGGATCTATTTAGTTTGCGAACAAGTTTGAAATCATACAAACTATGTTCTTGTTGTTAACATTTTATACCACAAAATAAGATAGCTATATGAATATGAATTGAATAAGATTATAAATAAGGTTACTACCTCAAGTTACTTGGACAAAGTTACTGTAAGAGATGAGAAAAATCCTAGAATCAAAAGAGTGGTTGAGTTGGATTGAAAGGTTGGAAGTAAACTTGTTTACTTGGAAGGATTTTTGAAGTGTTCTTGAATGGATTTTCTTATGATGATTAAGGGTTGTTTTTGAAGCTAGATCTTCATGGTTATTTATTGAGATTGTGAAGAACACTTAAGGTTCCTAAGAGTGTGTTTTTGGTTAGAGAAAATGTGTAGTAAAAATGAAAATGGAATGGAGTATAAATGGTGGTGAAAAGATGTATAAATTTGTAATATTGTGCAATAGTCTTGTAATATGCCAAATTGATTAATCATGCATGCTAAGATCCAAAATTGGCTGACTCATGGCTACTAATAAAGTGATTGTGATGTGTATATACCAATAGTAAATACGTATAGAAGCTGGGTATGATACGGGTACATATACCCTAGATATACGTATAAAAATCTTGAGAAAACGGAATGAGGATTCAAATATAGCTATCTTTTGTAAATATACTTATATTGTTTTATGTATATAAATCCTTTAAAAGTTATAAAATACATATCTATACGATACATGTATAAGCATTATAAGTTTTAAGTATTTAAGTCGAAGAACGTCACATATAGTTATCGTTTTGAAAACTTAAGTTAGTAGTCTCAAAATATACTTATAACTCATTGTTATTAGTACACAATGAGATGTTAAAACATTCTTAGATCATGTTAAATATATAAAAATACATATATATACACAAACGTATAATTATCGTATGTTATATAGTTCGTGATATCATCGGTCAAATTGGACGGTCAAACGTTGTGTAAAACTCTTTTCAAAAACATAAGTCTCAACAATTTAGATTGCTTATCATGTTGGTAAGGTTTAATTTATATAAATATTAATCTTATAAGTGTAAAACGATCGGAAAAATCCGGGTCGTTACAGTACCTACCCGTTAAATAAATTTCGTCCCGAAATTTTAAAGTTGTACCTATTTTGCGTTCTCGGGAAACAAATGTGGGTACTTTTGTTTCATCTGATCCTCTCGTTCCCAAGTAAACTCGGGACCTCTTCGAGCATTCCAACGAACCTTAACGATTGGTATGTTGCTCTGCTTGAGCCGTTTAACTTCACGGTCCATGATTTCGACTGGTTCTTCTATGAATTGTAGTTTCTCATCGACTTGGATTTCTTCAAGAGGAATGGTGAGATCTTCCTTTGCAAGACATTTCTTGAGGTTTGAGACGTGAAATGAATTATGTACTACGGCGAGTTGTTGTGGTAACTCGAGTCGATAGGCTACCGGTCCGATGCGTTCGATGATCTTGAACGGGCCTACATACCTTGGGTTCAGTTTACCCCTTTTTCCAAAACGTATTACACCTTTCCAAGGTGACACCTTTAGCATAACCATGTCACCGATCTGAAACTCTAATGGTTTCCTTCGGACATCCGCGTAGCTCTTTTGGCGACTACGGGCTCTTTTCAATCTCTCCTTGATTTGTACTATCTTTTCAGTCGTTTGGTGTATGATCTCGGGACCAGTTAATTGTCGATCTCCTACTTCATTCCAATAGATAGGGGATCTACACTTCCTTCCATACAGTGCTTCAAATGGTGCAGCTTTAATGCTCGCATGATAACTGTTATTATACGAGAATTCTGCTAATGGTAGATACTTATCCCATCCATTTCCAAAATCGATCACATATGCCCTGAGCATGTATTCAAGAGTCTGAATTATTCTTTCACTCTGCCCATCAGTTTATGGATGATATGCGGTGCTCATATCCAAACAAGTTCCCAGGGCCTCCTGTAGTGATTGCCAAAACTTTTATGTAAATCTACTATCACGATCGGATATAATGGAAATAGGTATTCCATGCCTTGAAACAATTTCCTTTATGTATAATCGTAATAGTTTCTCCATTCTATCTGTTTTCTTTATAGACAATAAATGTGCAGATTTGGTGAGACGATCAACTATTACCCAAATGGTGTCATAACCCCAGGCAGTCTTAGGTAACTTTGTGATGAAATCCATGGTAATACCATCCCATTTCCATTCTGGGATTTCTAGTTGTTGAAGTAACCCTGACGGCTTCTGGTGTTCTGCTTTGACTTTGGAACAAGTTAAACATTCCCCAACATATGTTGCAACATCTGTCTTTAAATTAGGCCACCAATAATGCGTCTTAAGATCTTGATACATCTTTCCATCTCCAGGATGTATCGAGTATCTTGTCTTATGTGCCTCGTTCAATATTAACTTCCTTAATCCACCCAACTTTGGTACCCAAATACGGTTTGCAAAATATCAAATTCCGTCTTCCCGTATAACGAGTTGTTTCCCATACTTCTTCATTATTTCATTTCCTATGTTTTCTTTAGTAAGAGCTTCTCGTTGAGCCTCTTTGATTTGTGAGTTGAGATTCATGCGAATTTTTATGTTCATCGCTCGTACTCAAAAACATCTGTCTTTAAATTAGGCCACCAATAATGTGACAACCCGGAAATTTCCAACCAAATTTAAACTTTAATCTTTATATGTTTCCGACACGATAAGCAATATTTGTTAAGTTAAATTTCAAGAATTTTAAACTATGTTCATACATTCATTCGACCTCGACCAAGTTCCAACGATTCACGAACCATTAAATGAATATGATTATATATGTATATGTGTATATATATATTATAACTTGAAACGTAAACAAAATATTAGATTAAATACTTTATATGATTGTATCTGTTTCAAAATGTTTATCAATGGAATTAGAAGATAAGATTAAATGATTGAATTATCAGATATATTCAATTATGATTACAAGTCTCTGTTGAAAAGCCCACGTTGATTTGAGAAATCTTTCTATTTTAACAATATTCAGAAAATGGTAAAGTGATTTATAAATAAGAACAAATTGTTAATCATTGAGAACTAGACAAAGGATAGTGGAAGATTGAATCTCATAAAGACTCGATTGATCTATTTAGTTTCAAACGTACAAAAACGTTTTCAGTTTAAAAAGAACTTTATTATTAAAACGTATATAACTTTTATAAATATCTAGAACCACTTTTGACAACTCATTACTTAACTAGTATGATAAAGATAACGATATTTATATTTTATTTTATTAAATATATATAATGATTTAAATTAATATTATATATATTTATACGCGTATTATACGTATTATGTAGTTTTATACTTTTACTATACTTAAACTTTACCTTTACTTTATTTTTACTTTACTTTAACTTTAACTTTAATAATTCACTTTAATAATTCATACTTTAATAATTCATACTTTAATAATTCACTTTAATAATTCATACTTTAATAATTCACTTTAATAATTCATACTTTAATAATTCACTTTAATAATTCATACTTTAATAATTCACTTTAATAATTCAAAAATCTATTATAAATAGAATTCAATAGGTTTCATTATTTCATAGAAACTTGAAAATATTTTTCTCTAAACTCTCTCAATCGATTTACATATATATATTTACTCCATATTATTTCAAGATATTATTAGTATACATAAATATTACGTCAGAGTACTGTCCGAGTGATTTCGAAATTTTTTTTAGAGTGGGATTGGATTAAGGAAATTATGGGTTATAGCTATGAAGGTGATTGGGTATGGTTCATGGGTATGCTCGCGAGGTCAATATAGTATTTATCATCTCCGTTGCGTCTACGTACCTTTCCTGCAATATTGAATCTCAATATTAATACGTGAGTACTCATAATTTAACTTTTACATACTAATAGTGTATCCCTGACTAGTGCTCGAGTATATAGGATTATGCATGTTTGTACTTTTGATAATGCCTTTAGTTAGGTTATGTTGAATCCTGAATTAGTTATATATGCGACTGAGATAAGGTATAAGATATGCATGTTGTTGGAAAGCTAGCGAAAAATTAAGAACTTTTCATTTAGATATCGAATGATTTCGATGAACGGATTTGAAGTTATAGTCCATCGAATTTTTGTATTATTATTAAAAATGATTATTATTATCGTCGTTATTATCGTCGTTCCAGTTTTATCTTATTATTATTATTATTATTATTATTATTATTATTATTATTATTATTATTATTATTATTATTATTATTATTATTATTATTATTATCTTTATCAATAAAAGGATTTATCATTAAAAAAAATTATTATTATTTTATTATTACTATCGTTATTATCGTTAAAGTTATAATTAGTATTATTATTATTATCCAATTATTATTATTATTATTATTATTATTATTATTATTATTGGTATTATTATTATTATTATTATTATTATTATTATTATTATTATCATTATTAATATATATATCATTATTTAAAAATGGTTATTGTTATTGTTAATATTATTATTACTATATTATCATTAAGATAATTATTAGTATTATCGTTAATAATGTTATAGTAACTATCATTATTAATATTAGTGTAATTAAAACAAATATTTGTAACACCTAATTATTTTGATTACTATTATTATCATTATTACGAACATGATATAAAAGACGATTAAAAGCAATTAAACGAAACGATTAGGAAATAATGGGTAAGAGTATCATGATGAAATTAAAATATTATAAGATATTGATTTAGATAAAATTATCGTTCTTATTATTTTTATCATTACTATTATTATTAAAATTATCGTTAGTATTAAAACTATCATTTTAACAAAAATTATCATTTTAATAGAAATGTCATTGTTACTATAAAATATCATTATTATTATTATTTCAAATAGAATTATTATTTTAAAGATAATATTAAAAATTATCGTAAATATTAAAGTTATCATAATTAGAATTATCATTTTATCATAATGTCATCTTAGTAATTATAAATATTGATATTTTTATAATAATAATTATTATTACAAAATAATACAACTTTTACTTACTATCATTATAGATATTATTTTATCAAATAAATATTTGATACAAACATATTTTACTACGTGTAATAACTTACTTTAATAATACCTATCATATTATCTTTATAATATTAAATGAACCCTATAAATTTTATTACTTAATATATATAAAAGTATATTTTATTATATAAATATAATATAAAATTTTATTTATTAATAAATAAATTATATTATTTACTCTAATAAATCTTTTAAAAATATTTAAAAATATAAAACGACGATATTTAAACTATATATTAATCATGTATAGATTTTTGGAAATTATTTTGAGTCAAATTTACTTTTGTTGACTTTTGCATATTAGTCTCGAGCATTAGGATTGTGGTACACTATGACTTGACCTAATTTGTTAGACAAATATTGACCAACACATAAATATATATAATTAATTTAGGTTCGTGAATCCGAGGCCAACCTTGCACTTGTTCAATGAAGTTATATGTATTTTTACTACGAAATACAGTATGGTGAGTTTCATTTGCCTTTTTACCCTTTATATTTTTGGGACTGAGAATACATGCGCTTTTATAAATGTTTTGACGAAATAGACACAAGTAATTGAAACTACATTCTATGGTTGAATTATCGAAATCGAATATGCCCCTTTTTATTAAAGTCTGGTAATCTAAGAATTAGGGAACAGACACCCTAATTGACGCGAATCCTAAAGATAGATCTATTGGGCCTAACAAACCCCATCCAAAGTACCGGATGCTTTAGTACTTCGAAATTTATATCATGTCCGAAGGAGGATCCCGGAATGATAGGGGATATTCTTATATGTATCTAGTTAATGTCGGTTACCAGGTGTTCACCATATGAATGATTGTTTTTGTCTCTATGCATGGGACGTATATTTATGAGAACTGGAAATGAAATTCTTGTGGTCTATTAAAATGATGGAAATAAATGATTATGATAAACTAATGAACTCACCAACCTTTTGGTTGACACTTTAAAGCATGTTTATTCTCAGGTGTTAAAGAAATCTTCCGCTGTGCATTTGCTCATTTTAAAGATATTACTTGGAGTCTTCAATAGCATATTTCGAAGAACGTTGCATTCGAGTCATTGAGTTCATCAAAGATTATTATTAAATCAATTTATAGTTGGATAGTGGATATTATGAAATGGTATGCATGCCTGTCAATTTTCGATGTAAAGAAAGATTGTCTTTTAAAAACGAATGCAATGTTTGTAAAATGTATCATATAGAGGTCAAATACCTCGCAATGTAATCAACTATTGTGAATCGTTTATAATGTATATGAACGGGTCCTTTCAGTTGGTATCAGAGCGGTGGTCTTAGCGAACCAGGTCTGCATTAGTGTGTCTAACTGATAAGTCGTTAGGATGCATTAGTGAGTCTGGACTTCGACCGTGTCTGCATGTCAAAAGTTTTGCTTATCATTTCTAGTCGGAAATCATCTGCTTATCATCCATAGGAAATTATCTACTTATCATTATTAGTCTAGACACGTCTTGCTACATTAATTGCATGAGTAGTGTATAGACAAAATTCATATCTTAGCGTATCTGCTAAATCATATCTTATCGTATCTGTTACTTTAAACTTTGCCTGACATATCCCGCAAATTCCTCCGTAATCTATGAAATCTTTTGATCTCTATATATAGATATCCTATGTAAATAGAATACCACCCGATAGCCGAAAAATCATTTTATATCGAAAATACTTTATCCAATCGTACGAAATGGAATTTGTCATCAGTTCAAGTCACTCGGATTCCGAAATGGAATCTCACTCAAGCTCCGAAAGCAGTGTGACCGGAATGGATCAACCAATCAGTCATCACCTATTCTGGATGAATTGGGGATGGGTTCGTAGCCTCCTCAATCATTGGAAACAAGAAGAAGGCGATCCTTTCCATCCACCACATTGCCCTCTTGGCGAAGAACCTGAAGCACTTACCGGCGAACCTGTTCGAGACACCATTTTCTCTCTCATTTCCAGGGTATCTCGTCACGATTATATACTACATCAAATTCTAGATTTTATTTATCCGCTCGTTCCGACCAACAATCATCCTGGAATAATAGAAGAAGTCAACGAACTTCGCGCTCGGGTAGTGGCTTTGGAGAATATGGTGCAGAGATTACAAACACCAGCAGCAGCACCAGCAGCATAACCAGTACCACCATCATCAACGCCAACAGTACCATTACCACCTCCAACCACAACCGCGTTGTAAACCTCAACTTCACAATCTGTCCCACTAGCATCAACGTCATACGCACCATAGATACCAAGGAGTACCAACAACAATAACTGACGAAGTATTAATTCATAACTTCATTGGAGAAACATTCCGCGGCGATTATATAATCTCTAAAGTCTTAGAGATTATCTAATCTAGCCCTAACCATAAATCAGTTAAGCAAACCAAAATGATAGAAGGAAGAGTAGAAACCCTGACAAAAATGGTGTGTGATTAACAAGTTAAACTTGTTTTAACAACAGCATCAACAGTACCGTCAACGTCACCAGCATCGTCAGTACAGTCAACATCAGAATCAACAATACCTATAATATCACAAACTCTGTCAGTTCAAGAATCACTGTGGACATCATTACGAATCAATAACGTGTATATTGTATCAACAAGTTATGAAGAATTAACTCATTCCCTCTGAAGAAATTATATATATATATATATATTTTTTATATATATATTTTGAAATAAAAAATAAATCTTTCCGTGCTAAGCTATTGTGTGTGAATCTTAACTACTCGGTTAATTCATATTATAAATATGCAATAATGTACGTCCCTCGCCCGCGACTTAACCATCGTTAACTACAATCTCTGTCTCAATTCAACAAATTCCAATTCCTAATAAATCAAGTATATATTTGATTTTACACTTCATCATTGATGTAACCGAAACTTTTCAGATAACATCATTCGTACTTTGCGAAGTTCACAAGAATTTAACGAAAACCAACATCACATCTCAACAAATAACGAAGTATTGATTCATAATTTCAATATTATTGAAGAAATACTTATGTAACCTCTAAAGCCTTCAAGGAATTATTCAATTCTAGTTCCAACCGTAAATCGGATGAGTTTAATTTAGTATTAACTCATTAAAATCTATGTTACATCTGAGGAGAATATATACATATATATTTTCATAAAGACTGTAATAAAATTCTTATGTACAAAATATTAATTGTGAAAATTTTTTTAACGGGTAGGTAATACCCGAGAGATATATATAAATTCACAATTAATATGTTACATTCTTCGAATCAGATTAAGCAAATTATCAATTATACTTCCTACTTTCACAATAATATACATTCTTTCATAGAAATTAAAACAACCATACTAATTCAAACCCAATTACATATTCTGATTTTAAAATCTCAGAATTTAATTCGAGATATAATCGGTACTATCACTTTTAGATTCCTACATCTTTCAAAGCTATACTTTGACTTCAAAAGTGTGTTAGAACATCAAATGTATATTAACGATTACAATCTGTGTCCAAAATCCTTCAAAATTCCTGAAGACACTTCAAATAATAAACAATCGAGATAATGATCCAACCACATATTAACCACAGTCTTGCATCTGAAAAGCTCTCGAAACCAGAGTCATAATTTAACACGTATCCGTGTCAGACCCTTTGGCATTTATTAGCAAAAATAACTTTGCTATTCCTTTTCAAATTAGTCAGTTTTGTCACAGCTTTAGCAAGTCAACTTCGACTTTTCAGTTGAAACAGTCTTATTATAACCTTGATATAGACGTTGCCCTTTCGTCATTGTTACCGGAGAACCTTTTATGTCTCACCACATTAAAAATAAACTTACCAACAACTTCACTGATCTTTGACTTTCCGAAAAGTCATTATATTTATCGAAACCCCATCATTTACTCATCCGCATCTTGTAACAAGAATTGTCATGCCAATTACTGGGAATCAGCAATTAGTATTTTGAAATCTTGCAGCATGTCTCTGCCAACAGTTATAGGTGTATATATAACGTCTATCTCCTAGACTTATATACTTTGAATGTGAAGTTTCTGAAAAACACCCTAAACTGCGAACTAGTTCTCCGAAGTTTGGAAAATGCTGATGAAGCAGCAAAAACTGTAAACGACCTTAACAGTCAAAAGTTTGATAATAAAGGATAGTGTGTTGGAAAAGCTTAGAAAAAGAGAAGGTTTGGAACTGGAAAACGGATTAAGCAAACCATGAAGGAGGCTATGGACAAATCACAAAGACTAAACCTGCCTTCAAAGAATCCAAATGATTCAGTGTCTGCTGAAATTATTATTAAATACCTTACTCCTGACTCTAAACCCTTGTGAATAATATTCTTCATCATCCTCTGATCTTAGATATTCTAAAATATCATCATATCTTTCATTATAAATATCCTCCATATTTCTGAAGATATTTTCTTACCTATTCTTATCTGGAATCATTTATCTCTTTGCGCTATCTGGATTACATCAAAAAGGAAACTGTTTAGTTCCTATACTCTGTAAACCTTTGAGTTTAAACTATGAATGTTTTTGAAGTAGTGTTGGAAACTGAAGCATGAGTTAGTATAATATAATGACACTTGATCAACGTGATTATATTACAGTAATTCATGCTGAGTTTCTAAATGGAACGTGATGATTCACAGATCATAACATCATCATGTGCCATGTTATACGACTCTTGTATTCTATTTAACCTCTAAAATATCAAGAAAATATTTCTTGATGATTCGGCCTTTTCCAAGGTATTCTAGTAATTTGACAAGTCAAGATCGTGCCATCACAATTTCCTTCCTAGAACATTAACAATGTTCATTCCGAAATTTATATCTGTGAATTCTGGACCATTACAAGCGGTGCTTAATCGCAAGAAGAAGAAACGAAAGGACAAAACTCCGAAATAGAAATTGGGGTATAAATTGCAGTAAATAAAAGAGAGCATTAACTGTGGATGACAATGATTATAGAAAATAGAAACAGAGACTTTGAAATATAAGGGAAGATATAAATCCCAACGACAAACCAAAAATTATAAACCATATATATCGATGCATATAGCAATATAAAGATACGGGAGAACTAGAAACACTATAAACCCAAGAGTATAGTAGAAGTAAATAGATTCTTCTGGCGGTAGATGAAAAAGAAGAATGACCGATATGAAAGTTATAAGTATATCGAGAATCAGAACTGGATGGAGCATATTGATGAACACTTTAAAATATGAGTTGAGGGGGAAAGAATAGAAGGTGATGAAACATGACTAGGAACTTAGAAATCAACAGATTTAACTCACACAATGACGGAATAAGTGAATCAAACCCTCTAGTAAGTAGGTTAAGCGTTTTGGGATTAATTTAGTCATACCATAACTAAATCAAGTGTGATTAGATCAACACCTAGAGCTATTATTCACCACCTGGGTGATTTGGGTTGAGAGAGAATCGGAGGAGCTCACCAGATCTGAGTGTGTGTAACAAATGAGAGGCTTAACCTAAAATGAAGAACATAAGACTTTATATACCCCTGCTGTTGACTCACCCGTACAATTCATCCATCACACATACGAGTTGGCTTCATCAGCTGTACGGGTGATCACTCACTCGTGTCTTCTCATTTAGGTTGTAACTGTGACTTAGCTCAGTATCAACCGTGCGTATGAGCCTATCAGCCGTACGAGAGAGGCTTCACTCGGACGTCTGACTAAGTCTAACATAGTCAAACATCCAAATCTCGTTCCTGCAGTTCCTGTAACCACATACAAACACGGATAGTATAATAACGAACAATCATGGTGGCCTGTAAACTGTTGTACCTGCAATGGACGTGGGTAGATGTCTAGGGACTTGCATAAAATGCATCAACAGAAGGTTTGAGTTGTAAGGAAACGAAGGAGGTGAATTTATAAGAAAATCTCCGATAGAACAATTAAAATGGACGATCGCATTTAAAGCGGATCCTAATTCCCTTGATTACCGGAGAGTCAAATCTTATTAAGAAGATTTTCTTCAAATCCCTTGAAATCTGGGAATCAATCATATCTACGTCAAATGATAAGATGAATCTACACTTACTCATTTCACTCTTCTATGTTAGCTTCATTCGTACTCTTCATATAAATGGATTGTTTATCTAAATTATTCGCTGATAATAAAACTCTAATTTTCAGCCCGTATGCATCATGAAAACATACTTATTATCATTCACGAGCTTTCCACTCAAATTTCGGGACGAAATTTCTTTAACGGGTAGGTACTGTGACAACCCGGAAATTTCCAACCAAATTTAAACTTTAATCTTTATATGTTTCCGACACGATAAGCAATATTTGTTAAGTTAAATTTCAAGAATTTTAAACTATGTTCATACCTTCATTCGACCTCGACCAAGTTCCAACGATTCACGAACCATTAAATGAATATGATTATATATGTATATGTGTATATATATATTATAACTTGAAACGTAAACAAAATATTAGATTAAATACTTTATATGATTGTATCTGTTTCAAAATGTTTATCAATGGAATTAGAAGATAAGATTAAATGATTGAATTATCAGATATATTCAATTATGATTACAAGTCTCTGTTGAAAAGCCCACGTTGATTTGAGAAATCTTTCTATTTTAACAATATTCAGAAAATGGTAAAGTGATTTATAAATAAGAACAAATTGTTAATCATTGAGAACTAGACAAAGGATAGTGGAAGATTGAATCTCATAAAGACTCGATTGATCTATTTAGTTTCAAACGTACAAAAACGTTTTCAGTTTAAAAAGAACTTTATTATTAAAACGTATATAACTTTTATAAATATCTAGAACCACTTTTGACAACTCATTACTTAACTAGTATGATAAAGATAACGATATTTATATTTTATTTTATTAAATATATATAATGATTTAAATTAATATTATATATATTTATACGCGTATTATACGTATTATGTAGTTTTATACTTTTACTATACTTAAACTTTACCTTTACTTTATTTTTACTTTACTTTAACTTTAACTTTAATAATTCACTTTAATAATTCATACTTTAATAATTCATACTTTAATAATTCACTTTAATAATTCATACTTTAATAATTCACTTTAATAATTCATACTTTAATAATTCACTTTAATAATTCATACTTTAATAATTCACTTTAATAATTCAAAAATCTATTATAAATAGAATTCAATAGGTTTCATTATTTCATAGAAACTTGAAAATATTTTTCTCTAAACTCTCTCAATCGATTTACATATATATATTTACTCCATATTATTTCAAGATATTATTAGTATACATAAATATTACGTCAGAGTACTGTCCGAGTGATTTCGAAATTTTTTTTAGAGTGGGATTGGATTAAGGAAATTATGGGTTATAGCTATGAAGGTGATTGGGTATGGTTCATGGGTATGCTCGCGAGGTCAATATAGTATTTATCATCTCCGTTGCGTCTACGTACCTTTCCTGCAATATTGAATCTCAATATTAATACGTGAGTACTCATAATTTAACTTTTACATACTAATAGTGTATCCCTGACTAGTGCTCGAGTATATAGGATTATGCATGTTTGTACTTTTGATATTGCCTTTAGTTAGGTTATGTTGAATCCTGAATTAGTTATATATGCGACTGAGATAAGGTATAAGATATGCATGTTGTTGGAAAGCTAGCGAAAAATTAAGAACTTTTCATTTAGATATCGAATGATTTCGATGAACGGATTTGAAGTTATAGTCCATCGAATTTTTGTATTATTATTAAAAATGATTATTATTATCGTCGTTATTATCGTCGTTCCAGTTTTATCTTATTATTATTATTATTATTATTATTATTATTATTATTATTATTATTATTATTATTATTATTATTATTATTATTATTATTATTATCTTTATCAATAAAAGGATTTATCATTAAAAAAAATTATTATTTTTTTATTATTACTATCGTTATTATCGTTAAAGTTATAATTAGTATTATTATTATTATCCAATTATTATTATTATTATTATTATTATTATTATTATTATTATTATTATTATTATTGGTATTATTATTATTATTATTATTATTATTATTATTATTATTATTATCATTATTAATATATATATCATTATTTAAAAATGGTTATTGTTATTGTTAATATTATTATTACTATATTATCATTAAGATAATTATTAGTATTATCGTTAATAATGTTATAGTAACTATCATTATTAATATTAGTGTAATTAAAACAAATATTTGTAACACCTAATTATTTTGATTACTATTATTATCATTATTACGAACATGATATAAAAGACGATTAAAAGCAATTAAACGAAACGATTAGGAAATAATGGGTAAGAGTATCATGATGAAATTAAAATATTATAAGATATTGATTTAGATAAAATTATCGTTCTTATTATTTTTATCATTACTATTATTATTAAAATTATCGTTAGTATTAAAACTATCATTTTAACAAAAATTATCATTTTAATAGAAATGTCATTGTTACTATAAAATATCATTATTATTATTATTTCAAATAGAATTATTATTTTAAAGATAATATTAAAAATTATCGTAAATATTAAAGTTATCATAATTAGAATTATCATTTTATCATAATGTCATCTTAGTAATTATAAATATTGATATTTTTATAATAATAATTATTATTACAAAATAATACAACTTTTACTTACTATCATTATAGATATTATTTTATCAAATAAATATTTGATACAAACATATTTTACTACGTGTAATAACTTACTTTAATAATACCTATCATATTATCTTTATAATATTAAATGAACCCTATAAATTTTATTACTTAATATATATAAAAGTATATTTTATTATATAAATATAATATAAAATTTTATTTATTAATAAATAAATTATATTATTTACTCTAATAAATCTTTTAAAAATATTTAAAAATATAAAACGACGATATTTAAACTATATATTAATCATGTATAGATTTTTGGAAATTATTTTGAGTCAAATTTACTTTTGTTGACTTTTGCATATTAGTCTCGAGCATTAGGATTGTGGTACACTATGACTTGACCTAATTTGTTAGACAAATATTGACCAACACATAAATATATATAATTAATTTAGGTTCGTGAATCCGAGGCCAACCTTGCACTTGTTCAATGAAGTTATATGTATTTTTACTACGAAATACAGTATGGTGAGTTTCATTTGCCTTTTTACCCTTTATATTTTTGGGACTGAGAATACATGCGCTTTTATAAATGTTTTTACGAAATAGACACAAGTAATTGAAACTACATTCTATGGTTGAATTATCGAAATCGAATATGCCCCTTTTTATTAAAGTCTGGTAATCTAAGAATTAGGGAACAGACACCCTAATTGACGCGAATCCTAAAGATAGATCTATTGGGCCTAACAAACCCCATCCAAAGTACCGGATGCTTTAGTACTTCGAAATTTATATCATGTCCGAAGGAGGATCCCGGAATGATAGGGGATATTCTTATATGTATCTAGTTAATGTCGGTTACCAGGTGTTCACCATATGAATGATTGTTTTTGTCTCTATGCATGGGACGTATATTTATGAGAACTGGAAATGAAATTCTTGTGGTCTATTAAAATGATGGAAATAAATGATTATGATAAACTAATGAACTCACCAACCTTTTGGTTGACACTTTAAAGCATGTTTATTCTCAGGTGTTAAAGAAATCTTCCGCTGTGCATTTGCTCATTTTAAAGATATTACTTGGAGTCTTCAATAGCATATTTCGAAGAACGTTGCATTCGAGTCATTGAGTTCATCAAAGATTATTATTAAATCAATTTATAGTTGGATAGTGGATATTATGAAATGGTATGCATGCCTGTCAATTTTCGATGTAAAGAAAGATTGTCTTTTAAAAACGAATGCAATGTTTGTAAAATGTATCATATAGAGGTCAAATACCTCGCAATGTAATCAACTATTGTGAATCGTTTATAATGTATATGAACGGGTCCTTTCAAATAATGCGTCTTAAGATCTTGATACATCTTTCCATCTCCAGGATGTATCGAGTATCTTGTCTTATGTGCCTCGTTCAATATTAACTTCCTTAATCCACCCAACTTTGGTACCCAAATACGGTTTGCAAAATATCAAATTCCGTCTTCCCGTATAACGAGTTGTTTCCCATACTTCTTCATTATTTCATTTCCTATGTTTTCTTTAGTAAGAGCTTCTCGTTGAGCCTCTTTGATTTGTGAGTTGAGATTCATGCGAATTTTTATGTTCATCGCTCGTACTCGAATTGGTTCCCATTCCTTTCTGCTTAGAGCGTCGGCCACTACATTCGCTTTCCCGGGATGATAGCGAATCTCACAATCATAGTCGTTTATCAGCTCGACCCACCTGCGTTGCCTCATGTTCAGCTGTTTCTGATCAAAAATATGTTGAAGGCTTTTATGATCAGTAAACACAGTGCATTTAACCCCATATAAATAGTGTCTCCATATCTTCAATGAAAACACTACTGCTCCCAATTCTAAATCATGCGTCGTATAACTCCGCTCGTGAATCTTCAATTTTCGGGATGCGTATGCTATAACTTTCTTCCGTTGCATAAGGACGCAACCAAAACCTTGTCGCGAAGTGTCACAATATATCTCAAAATCATCGTTCCCTTCAGGTAACGATAAAATAGGTGCTGTAGTCAACTTCTTCTTCAGTAATTGAAATGCACTTTCCTGCTCAGAAGTCCATTCGTACTTCTTCCCTTTTTGCGTTAACGCTGTTAATGGTTTAGCTATTCGGAAAAAATCTTGAATAAACCTTCTATAATAACCAGCTAAACCCAAAAATTGGCGTATCTGCGTTGGTGTCTTAGGAGTCTCCCATTTTTCAATGGCCTCAATTTTAGCTGGATCAACCTGAATTCCTTTGCTACTAACAACGTGGCCAAGAAATTGCACTTCTTTCAACCAAAATGCACACTTAGAAAATTTGGCGTATAACTGTTCTTTTCTTAACAATTCTAATACCAACCTTAAATGCTGCTCATGCTCTTGCTCACTCTTGGAATAGATAAGAATATCGTCAATGAAAACGATAACAAACTTATCTAAATACGGACTACAAACTCGATTCATGAGGTCCATGAATACAGCTGGCGCATTAGTCAACCCAAACGGCATAACCAAAAATTCGTAATGACCATAACGTGTCCGAAAAGCAGTTTTCGAAATATCTTCTTCTTTGACACGTAATTGATGATAGCCCGATCTTAAGTCGATTTTCGAGTACACACATGATCCTTGCAGTTGATCAAATAAGTCGTCAATTCTCGGTAGTGGATACCGATTCTTAATAGTTAACTTATTTAATTCACGATAATCTATACACATCCTAAAAGATCCATCTTTCTTCTTGACGAATAAAATCGGAGCTCCCCACGGTGAAGTACTTGGTCGTATGAATCCACGGTCCAGTAATTCTTTTAACTGACTCTGAAGTTCTTTTAACTCAGACGGTGCAAGTCTATATGGAGCACGAGCCACTGGTGCAGCTCCTGGTACTAGATCTATTTGAAATTCTACAGATCTAAATGGAGGTAATCCCGGCAACTCTTCCGGAAAGACTTCAGGAAAATCTCTTGCCACAGGCACGCCATTGATTCTCTTCACTTTTTCCTTCGTTTCGACTTTATTAACATGTGCTAAGATAGCATAACACCCTTTCTTCAAGCACTTTTGAGCTTTCAAACAACTAATGAGTTTTAGCTTTGAGTTACCCTTCTCTCCATAAATCATTACTGGCGTTTTATCCTTACGAGGAATGCGAATTGCCTTCTTGGCACACACAACTTCAGCTCCTATTTTGAACATCCAGTCCATGCCGACTATTACATCAAAACTTCCTAATTCTATGGGTATCAAATCAATCTTAAATATTTCTCCGGCTAAATTTATTTTACAATCACGGCAAATTTTATCGGCTTTAATTAGTTTACCATTAGCTAACTCAATCATGTACTTAGCATCTAGAGGTAATGATGAACAATTCAATTTAGCGTAAAAGTCTCTACTCACGTAACTTCTATTGACAACAGTATCAAATATAATAGATGCAGATAAGTTATTAATGGTAAACGTACTCGTAACAAGCTCCGGGTCTTCACACGCCTCTCTAGCATTAATAACAAATGCTCTTCCACGTGCAGATCCATTATTCTTCTCTGGATTCGGACACTGGCTCTTATAATGACCCTGTTTCCCACACCCATAACAGGTAATAGTGGCCAAGGCAGTTTTATTTGCATTAGTGGCAGGAGTCTTGGTGCCATTTGTATTTGTAACAGGAATCCGACAATCTTCAGCAAGATGACCCCTTCGATTACAATTTTCGCACACCACATTACAATAACCAGAGTGATGTTTGTGGCATCTGTTACATAAAGGATTTCGTCCTTTGTAACCTGAGTTCGAACCGCTACCCGCACCTTGCGTGGTTTCTTGTTTCTTGTTGGATTGTTGATGATTACCTTCCCACTTTCTTTTATTTCCCGATGTCTTGACATCGGTGTTCTTATCCAGAATAATCTGGTCCATCAACTCGTTCGCCATGGTGATGGCTTCGTGAATAGTCTTGGGTTTCGATGCTGTAACATTTGCTTTGACATTTTTAGGCAAACCATCTTTGTACAGTTCTATCTTCCGTTCTTCGGTTGGTACCAATTCGGGATATAGCAAAGCTAATTCCATGAATCGCTGATTGTAGTTGGTGAGTTCAGTACCAACAACTTTCAGGCTTCGTAATTCAGCTTCCAACTTCCTAACCTCGTTCCTTGGACAATACTCGTTGATTAGCATTGTTTTGAATTCTTCCCAGGGAGTATCATAAGCTACATCTCCTCCTACGGCCTTCACATAGTTTTTCCACCATGTGAGTGCACTATCTTGTAAGGTGCACGATGCATACTTGGTCATGTCCTTCTCAATACAACCACTGATTTTAAACACAGACTCAATCTTTTCGATCCACCGGGTTAAATCGACTGGTCCTTCTGTTCCACTGAATGATGAGGGCTTGCAACCTTGAAAAGTTTTGTAAGTACATCCCACACGAGGATTTGGGTTAACTGCAGCACCTCTCGCAGCCTTGACCCATAACATTCTGTCGTCCACTCGCTGATTGATGAGTTCCTCGATTTCTTGTTCCGTCATTTGGTTCAATCGCGCCATAATCTTCAATAAGAATGAAAAAAATAATTATTCACATGGAATATTATAGATGTAGTATGTATTTACAGTACATCGTAGCTTATTAATAATATGAACCAGTTATTATTATAAAAGCCTTTTTTTCTTATTAGCGTTTTATAATTATATCTAGGGTAGTACCTACCCGTTAAAGTTCATACTTAATAGCTTAGTACAGAAATCAATTACTATCACCCAAATAATACTCAACCATGGAAAATTATTGCATTTCACACTTCACTATTTTACATATGCTTATCTTACATCAAACATTAAGCAAACCACACTAGTAATATTATACAAAACGTTATATGATCCCATGGTTTAAAACAATAGTGCATCATTTAATCCAAAACGTTTGTGTTCAAAGAAATCGCTTATAGGTTATCTTGACTGTCTCCTTGCGTTTTGGCGGAGGGGCTGAAGAACTGGATGCCAGGATAGAACTAATAGGAATAGCGAGAATAGGTGTGGAAGTATCTGGTGGAGTTGGTGCCACAACATCCTCTCTAGACTCGGGATTTGGATTTTCCATTTCAGTAGCCTTTAGTTTCTTTCCTCGTTCGAACTTGTCTTTCATAATTTCCTGTATTTCTTCCTCCTCAGGTTCACTTTCCGGTTCCTCTTCAATTGATTCATCCGGAACTTGTGAGTCTTCCCCAAAGGTGTCGTTTTCATCATCGGATAGGTTAATGACTGGAATGTGACAACCCGGAAATTTCCAACCAAATTTAAACTTTATCTTTATATTATTCCGACACGATAAGCAAAGTTTGTTAAGTTAAATCTCAAGAATTTTAAATTGTGTTCATACATTCATTATAACCTCGACCAAATTCTGACGATTCACGAACCGTTATATATAAATAAATATGTATATATATATATTATAACTTGAGAATATTAATAAAGTATTAAACGTATAATACTTTACATGAACGTATTTGTTTCAATATGTTTATCGATGGAATTAGAAGATAATATCAAATGATTGATTTATCAGATACATTATGATATCATTACGGGTCTATGTTATGAGGTCCACTGTGATTTAAGAAATTTATTCTTTTTAACAACATTCGGAAAATGGTAAAGTGATTTATAAGTAAGAACGTGAAGTGTAAATAACTTAGATGTTGGATATCGACAAGTTAAGTAACTCGACATTTTTCATTAAGATGATTTCATACGTTTATTTAACCTTTGAACTTTATCCCATGCTTCACCAACAAACTGTAATTTAAAAACTTGAAACCTATTATGAATATATATGATTCTACTTTTCTAAAGCATTTTATGATATAACGATTTCAATTATTTTAACCTTTAAACAAAATGATTCTTAAAAATATATTTGGTTTTGGAAAACAAAATTATTATATTTATTTGATTTAGTTTCAAACGTACAAAAACGTTTTCAGTTTAAAAAGAACTTTATTATTAAAACGTATATAACTTTTATAAATATCTAGAACCACTTTTGACAACTCATTACTTAACCAGTATGATAAAGATAATGATATTTATATTTTATTTTATTAAATATATGTAACGATTTAAATTAATATTATATATATTTATACGCGTATTATACATACATAGTTTTATACTTTTACTATACTTAAACTTTACCTTTACTTTATTTTTACTTTACTTTAACTTTAATAATTCACTTTAATAATTCATACTTTAATAATTCACTTTAATAATTCATACTTTAATAATTCACTTTAACAATTCATACTTTAATAATTCACTTTAATAATTCATACTTTAATAATTCACTTTAATAATTCATACTTTAATAATTCACTTTAATAATTCAAAAATCTATTATAAATAGAATTCAATAGGTTTCATTATTTCATAGAAACTTGAAAATATTTTTCTCTAAACTCTCTCAATCGATTTACATATATATATATATATATATATATATATATATATATATATATATATATATATATATATATATATATATATATATATATATATATATATATATATATATATATATATTTACTCCGTATTATTTCAAGATATTATTAGTATACATAAAATATTACGTCAGAGTGCTGTCCGAGTGATTTCGAAATTGTTTTTCGAGTGGGATTGGATTAAGGAAATTATGGGTTATAGCTATGGAGGTGATTGGGTATGGTTCATGGGTATGCTCGTGAGGTCAATATAGTGTTTATCATCTCCGTTGCGTCTACGTACCTTTTCTGCAATATTGAATCTCAATATTGATACGTGAGTACTCATAATTTAACTTTTACATACTAATAGTGTATCCCTGACTAGTGCTCGAGTATATAGGATTATGCATGTTTGTACTTTTGATATTGCCTTTTGTTAGGTTATGCTGAATCCTGAATTAGTTATATATGCGACTGAGATAAGGTATAAGATATGCATGTCATTGGAAAGCTAGCGAAAAATTAAGAACTTTTCATTTAGATATCGAATGATTTCGATGAACGGATTTGAAGTTATAGTCCGTCGAATTTTTGTATTATTATTAAAAATGATTATTATTATCGTCGTTATTATCGTCGTTCTAGTTTTATCTTATTATTATTATTATCTTTATCAATAAAAGGATTTATATTTAAAAATTGTTATTTTTTTTATTATTACTATCGTTATTATTGTTAAAGTTATAATTAGTATTATTATTATTATTATCCAATTATTATTATTATTATTATTATTATTATTATTATTGGTATTATTATTACTATTATCATTATTAATATATATATCATTATTTAAAAATGGTTATTGTTATTGTTATTATTATTATTACTATATTATTATTAAGATAATTATTAGTATTATCGTTAATAATGTTATAGTAACTATCATTATTAATATTAGTGTAATTAAAACAAATATTTGTAACACCTAATTATTTTGATTACTATTATTATCATTATTACGAACACGATATAAAAGATGATTAAAAGCTATTAAACGAAACGATTAGGAAATAATGGGTAAGAGTATCATGATGAAATTAAAATATTATAAGATATTGATTTAGATAAAATTATCGTTCTTATTATTTTTATCATTAATATTATTATTAAAATTATCGTTAGTATTAAAACTATCATTTTAACAAAAATTATCATTTTAATAGAAATGTCATTGTTACTATAAAATATCATTATTATTATTATTTTAAATAGAATTATTATTTTAAAGATAATATTAAAAATTATCGTAAATATTAAAGTTATCATAATTAGAATTATCGTTTTATCATAATCTCATCTTAGTAATTATAAATATTGATATTTTATAATAATAATAATTATTACAAAATAATACAACTTTTACTTACTATCATTATAGATATTATTTTATCAAATAAATATTTGATACAAACATATTTTACTACGCGTAATAACTTACTTTAATAATACCTATCATATTATCTTTATAATATTAAATGAACCCTATAAATTTTATTACTTAATATATATAAAAGTATATTTTATTATATAAATATAATATAAAATTTTATTTATTAATAAATAAATTATATTATTTACTCTAATAAATCTTTAAAAATATTTAAAAATATAAAACGACGATATTTAAACTATATATTAATCATGTATAGATTTTTGGAAATTATTTTGAGTCAAATTTACTTTTGTTGACTTTTGCATATTAGTCTCGAGCATTAGGATTGTGGTACACTTTGACTTGACCTAATTTGTTAGACAAATATTGACCAACACATAAATATATATAATTAATTACAACACATAAATATATATAATTAATTTAGGTTCGTGAATCCGAGGCCAACCTTGCACTTGTTCAATGACGTTATATGTATTTTTACTACGAAATACAGTATGGTGAGTTTCATTTGCCTTTTTACCCTTTATATTTTTGGGACTGAGAATACATGCGCTTTTATAAATGTTTGACGAAATAGACACAAGTAATTGAAACTACATTCTATGGTTGAATTATCGAAATCGAATATGCCCCTTTTTATTAAAGTCTGGTAATCTAAGAATTAGGGAACAGACACCCTAATTGACGCGAATCCTAAAGATAGATCTATTGGGCCTAACAAACCCCATCCAAAGTACCGGATGCTTTAGTACTTCGAAATTTATATCATGTCCGAAGGAGGATCCCGGAATGATAGGGGATATTCTTATATGTATCTAGTTAATGTCGGTTACCAGGTGTTCACCATATGAATGATTATTTTTTGTTTCTATGCATGGGACGTATATTTATGAGAACTGGAAATGAAATTCTTGTGGTCTATTAAAATGATGGAAATAAATGATTATGATAAACTAATGAACTCACCAACCTTTTGGTTGACACTTTAAAGCATGTTTATTCTCAGGTGTTAAAGAAATCTTTCGCTGTGCATTTGCTCATTTTAAAGATATTACTTGGAGTCTTTCATAGCATATTTCGAAGAACGTTGCATTCGAGTCATTGAGTTTATCAAAGATTATTATTAAATTAATTTATAGTTGGATAGTGGATATTATGAAATGGTATGCATGCCTGTCAATTTTTGATGTAAAGAAAGATTGTCTTTTAAAAACGAATGCAATGTTTGTAAAATGTATCATATAGAGGTCAAATACCTCGCAATGTAATCAACTATTGTGAATCGTTTATAATGTATATGAACGGGTCCTTTCATTTGGTATCAGAGCGGTGGTCTTAGTGAACCAGGTCTGCATTAGTGTGTCTAACTGATAAGTCGTTAGGATGCATTAGTGAGTCTGGACTTCGACCGTGTCTGCATGTCAAAAGTTTTGCTTATCATTTCTAGTCGGAAATCATCTGCTTATCATCCATAGGAAATTACCTGCTTATCATTATTAGTCTAGACACGTCTTGCTACATTAATTGCATGAGTAGTGTATAGACAAAATTCATATCTTAGCGTATCTGCTAAATCATATCTTATCGTATCTGTTACTTTAAACTTTGCCTGACATATCCCGCAAATTCCTCCGTAATCTATGAAATCTTTTGATTTCTATATATAGATATCCTATGTAAATAGAATACCACCCGATAGCCGAAAAATATTTTATATCGAAAATCCTTTATCCAATCGTACGAAATGGAATTTGTCATCAGTTCAAGTCACTCGGATTCCGAAATGGAATCTCACTCAAGCTCCGAAAGCAGTGTGACCGAAATGGATCAACCAATCAGTCATCACCTATTCTGGATGAATTGGGGATGGGTTCGTAGCCTCCTCAATCATTAGAAACAAGAAGAAGGCGATCCTTTCCATCCACCACATTGCCCTCTTGGCGAAGAACCTGAAGCACTTACCGGAGAACCTGTTTGAGACACCATTTTCTCTCTCATTTCCAGGGTATCTCGTCACGATTATATACTACATCAAATTCTAGATTTTATTTATCCGCTCGTTCCGACCGACAATCATCCTGGAATAATAGAAGAAGTCAACGAACTTCGCGCTCGGGTAGTGGCTTTGGAGAATATGGTGCAGAGATTACAAACACCAGCAGCAGCACCAGTAGCATAACCAGTACCACCATCATCAACGCCAACAGTACCATTACCACCTCCAACCACAACCGCGTTGTAAACCTCAACTTCACAATCTGTCCCACGAGCATCAACGTCATACGTACCATAGATACCAAGGAGTACCAACAACAATAAATGACGAAGTATTAATTCATAACTTCATTGGAGAAACATTCCGCGGCGATTATATAATCTCTAAAGTCTTAGAGATTATCTAATCTAGCCCTAACCATAAATCAGTTAAGCGAACCAAAATGATAGAAGGAAGAGTAGAAACCCTGACAAAAATGGTGTGTGATTAACAAGTTAAACTTGTTTTACCAACAGCATCAACAGTACCGTCAACGTCACCAGCATCGTCAGTACAGTCAACATCAGAATCAACAACACCTATAACATCACAAACTCCGTCAGTTCAAGAATCACTGTGGACATCATTATGAATCAATAACGTGTATATTGTATCAACAAGTTATGAAGAATTAACTCATTCCCTCTGAAGAAATTATATATATATTTTATATATATATATTTTGAAATAAAAAATAAATCTTTCCGTGCTAAGCTATTGTGTGTGAATCTTAACTACTCAGTTAATTCATATTACAAATATGCAATAATGTACATCCCTCGCCCGCGACTTAACCATCGTTAACTACAATCTCTGTCTCAATTCAACAAATTCCAATTCCTAATAAATCAAGTATATATTTGATTTTACACTTCATCATTGATGTAACCGAAACTTTTCAGATAACATCATTCGTACTTTGCGAAGTTCACAAGAATTTAACGAAAACCAACATCACATCTCAACAAATAACGAAGTATTAATTCATAATTTCAATATTATTGAAGAAATACTTATGTAACCTCTAAAGCATTCAAGGAATTATTCAATTCTAGTTCCAACCATAAATCGAATGAGTTTAATTTAGTATTAACTCATTAAAATCTATGTTACATCTGAGGAGAATATATACATATATATTTTCATAAAGACTGTAATAAAATTCTTATGTACAAAATATTAATTGTGAAAATTTTTTAACGGGTAGGTAATACCCGAGAGATATATATAAATTCACAATTAATATGTTACATTCTTCGAATCAGATTAAGCAAATTATCAATTATACTTCCTACTTTCACAATAATATACATTCTTTCATAGAAATCAAAAAAACCATACTCATTCAAACCCAATTACATATTCTGCTTTTAAAATCTCAGAATTCTATTTGAGATATAACCAGTACCATCACTTTTAGATTCCTACATCTTTCAAAGCTATACTTTGACTTCAAAAGTGTGTTAGAACATCAAATGTATACAAACGATTACAATCTGTGTTCAAACCCTTCGAAAATCTCTGAAGACACTTCAAATAATGAGCAATCGAGATGATGATCCAACTACATATTACCCACAGTTATGTACTTAAAAAGCTCTCGAAACCAAAGTCATAATTCAACACATAACTGTGTCAGATCTTTTGGCATTTATTAGCAAAAATAACCTTGCAATTCCTTTGCAAAGTAGCAAATTATATCACAGCTCCAGCAAGACAACTTCGATTTTTTCATTCGGATTAGCCTTATCATAATTTTGATATATGTGATTACCCTTTTGTTACCGGAGAACCTTTCATATTCCACCACATTAGCAATAAACTTACCAACAACTTCACTGATCTTGGGCATTCCGAAGAATCTTTATATTTATCGAAACCTCATCATTTACTCATCTGCCTCTTGTAACGAGAATTGTCATACGAATCATTGGGAATTAGCAATCAGTATTTTGAAATCTCACAGCATGTTGACGCCAACAGTTATACATAACGTCTATTTCCAAGGCTTACATACTTCGAATGTGAAGTTTCTGAAAAACACTCTGAACCGCGAACTAGTTCTCAAAATGCTGATGAAGCAACAAAAACTGTAAACGACCTTAGCAGTAAAAAGTTTGATGATAAAGATTAGTGTATTAACAAAGCTCAGAAATAGAGAAGTTTTGGAACTGGAAAACGGATTGAGCAAAGTATGAAGGAGGCTGTGGACAAATCACAAAGACTGAACCTACCTTTAAAGAATCCAAATGATTCAGTATCTGCTGAAGTCATTAACGAATACCTTGCTCCTGACACTAAACCCTTACAGACAATATTCTTCATCATCCTCTTATATTAGAAATTCTAAGATATCATCGTATCTTTCATTATAAATATCCTCCATATTTCTGAAGATATTTCCATAACTATTCTTATCTGGAATCATTTATCTCTTTGCGCTATATGTATTACATCAAAAA
The DNA here is from genome assembly GCF_046630445.1 of Rutidosis leptorrhynchoides. Taxonomy (NCBI): domain Eukaryota; kingdom Viridiplantae; phylum Streptophyta; class Magnoliopsida; order Asterales; family Asteraceae; genus Rutidosis; species Rutidosis leptorrhynchoides. Next base: position 235,068,956 of record NC_092335.1, read on the forward strand.
GGAAACTGTTTAGTTCCTATACTCTGTAAACCTTTGAGTTTAAAATATGAATGTTTTTGAAGTAGTGTTGGAAAGAAGCATGAGTTAGTATAATATAATGACACTTGATCAACGTGATTATATTACAGTAATTCATGCTGAGTTTCTAAATGGAACGTGATGATTCACAGATCATAACATCATCATGTGCCATGTTATACGACTCTTGTATTCTATTTAACCTCTAAAATATCAAGAAAATATTTCTTGATGATTCGGCCTTTTCTAAGGTATTCTAGTAATTTGACAAGTCAAGATCGTGCCATCACAATTTCCTTCCTAGAACATTAACAATGTTCATTCCGAAATTCATATCTGTGAATTCTGGACCATTACAAGCGGTGCTTAATCGCAAGAAGAAGAAATGAAAGGACAAAACTCGGAAATAGAAATTGGGGTATAAATTGCAGCAAATAAAAGAGAGCATTAACTGTGGATGACAATGATTATAGAAGATAGAAACATAGACTTTGAAATATAAGGGAAGATATAAAGCCCAACGATAAACCAAAAATTATAAACCATATATATCGATGCATATAGCAATATAAAGACACGGGAGAACTAGAAACACTATAAACCCAAGAGTATAGTAGATGTAAATAGATTCTTCCGGCGATAGATGAAAAAGAAGAATGACCGATATGAAAGTTATAAGTATATCGAGAATCAGAACTGGATGGAGCATATTGATGAATACTTTAAAATATGAGTTGAGGGGGAAAGAATAGAAGGTGATGAAACATGACTAGGAACTTAGAAATCAACAGATTTAACTCACACAATGACGGAATAAGTGAATCAAACCCTCTAGTGAATAGGTTAAGCTTTTTTGGATTAATTTAGTCATACCACCACTAAATCAAGTGCGATTAGATCAACACCTAGAGCTATTATTCACCACCTGGGTGATTTGGGTTGAGAGAGAATCGGAGGAGCTCACCAGATCTGAGTGTGTGTAACAAATGAGAGGCTTAACCTAAAATGAAGAACATAAGACTTTATATACCCCTGCTGTTGACTCACCCGTACGATTCATCCATCACACATACGAGTTGGCTTCATCAGCCGTACGGGTGATCACTCACTTGTGTCTTCTCATTTAGGTGGTAATTGTGACTTAGCTCAGCATCAACCGTGCATATGAGCCTGTCAGCCGTACGAGTGAGGCTTCACTCAGATGTCTGACTAAGTCTAACATAGTCAAACATCCAAATCTCGTTTCTGCAGTTGCTGTAACCACATACAAACACGGATAGGATAATAATGAACGATCATGGTGGCCTGTAAACTGTTGTACCTGCAATGGACGTGGGTAGATGTCTAGGGACTTGCATAAAATATATCAACAAAAGGTGTGAGTTGTAAGAAAACGAAGGAGCTGAATTTATAAGAAAATCTCCGACAGAACAATTAAAATGGACGATCGCATTTAAAGCGGATCCTAATTCCTTTTGTTACCGGAGAATCAAATCTTATTACAAAGATTTTCTTTAAATCTGGAAATCAATCATATCTACGTCAAATGATAAGATGAATCTACACTTACTCATTTCACTCTTCTATGTTAGCTTCATTCGTACTCTTCATATAAATGGATTGTTTATCCAAATTATTCGCTGATGATAAAACTCTAATTTTCAGCCTGTATGCATCATGAAAACATACTTATTATCATTCACGACCTTTCCACTCAAATTTTGAGACGAAATTTCTTTAACGGTTAGGTACTGTGACAACCCGGAAATTTCCAACCAAATTTAAACTTTATCTTTATATTATTCCGACACGATAAGCAAAATTTGTTAAGTTAAATCTCAAGAATTTTAAATTGTGTTCATACATTCATTATAACCTCGACCAAATTCTGACAATTCACGAACCGTTATATATAAATAAATATGTATATATATGTATATATATATATTATAACTTGAGAATATTAATAAAGTATTAAACGTATAATACTTTACATGAACGTATTTGTTTCAATATGTTTATCGATGGAATTAGAAGATAATATCAAATGATTGATTTATCAGATACATTATGATATCATTACGGGTCTATGTTATGAGGTCCACTGTGATTTAAGAAATTTATTCTTTTTGACAACATTCGGAAAATGGTAAAGTGATTTATAAGTAAGAACTTGAAGTGTAAATAACTTAGATGTTGGATATCGACAAGTTAAGTAACTCGACATTTTTCATTAAGATGATTTCATACGTTTATTTAATCTTTGAACTTTATCCCATGCTTCACCAACAAACTGTAATTTAAAAATTTGAAACCTATTATGAATATATATGATTCTACTTTTCTAAAGCATTTTATGATATAACGATTTCCATTATTTTAACCTTTAAACAAAATGATTCTTAAAAATATATTTGGTTTTGGAAAACAAAATTATTATATTTATTTGATTTAGTTTCAAACGTACAAAAACGTTTTCAGTTTAAAAAGAGCTTTATTATTAAAACGTATATAACTTTTATAAATATTTAGAACCACTTTTGACAACTCATTACTTAACCAGTATGATAAAGATAACGATATTTATATTTTATTTTATTAAATATATATAACGATTTAAATTAATATTATATATATTTATACGCGTATTATACGTACATAGTTTTATACTTTTACTATACTTAAACTTTACCTTTACTTTATTTTTACTTTACTTTAACTTTAATAATTCACTTTAATAATTCATACTTTAATAATTCACTTTAATAATTCATAATTTAATAATTCACTTTAATAATTTATACTTTAATAATTCACTTTAATAATTCATACTTTAATAATTCACTTTAATAATTCATACTTTAATAATTCACTTTAATAATTCAAAAATCTATTATAAATAGAATTCTATAGGTTTTATTATTTCATAGAAACTTGAAAATATTTTTCTCTAAACTCTCTAAATCGATATATATATATATATATATATATATATATATATATATATATATATATATATATATATATATATATATATATATATATATATATATATATATATATATATATATATATATATATATATATATTTACTCCGTATTATTTCAAGATATTATTAGTATACATAAAATATTATGTCAGAGTGCTGTCCGAGTGATTTCGAAATTATTTTTCGAGTGGGATTGGATTAAAGAAAATTATGGGTTATAGCTATGGAGGTGATTGGGTATGGTTCATGGGTATGCTCGTGAGGTCAATATAGTGTTTATCATCTCCGTTGCGTCTACGTACCTTTCCTGCAATATTGAATCTCAATATTGATACGTGAGTACTCATAATTTAACTTTTACATACTAATAGTGTATCCCTGACTAGTGCTCTAGTATATAGGATTATGCATGTTTGTAATTTTGATATTGCCTTTAGTTAGGTTATGTTGAATCCTGAATTAGTTATATATGCGACTGAGATAAGGTATAAGATATGCATGTCGTTGGAAAGCTAGCGAAAAATTAAGAACTTTTCATTTAGATATCGAATGATTTCGATGAACGGATTTGAAGTTATAGTCCATCGAATTTTTGTATTATTATTAAAAATGATTATTATTATCGTCGTTATTATCGTCGTTCTAGTTTTATCTTATTATTATTATTATCTTTATCAATAAAAGGATTTATATTTAAAAATTGTTATTTTTTTTATTATTACTATCGTTATTATCGTTAAAGTTAAAATTAGTATTATTATTATTATCCAATTATTATTATTATTATTATTATTATTATTGGTATTATTATTACTATTATCATTATTAATATATATATCATTATTTAAAAATGGTTATTGTTATTGTTATTATTATTATTACTATATTATTATTAAGATAATTATTAGTATTATCGTTAATAATGTTATAGTAACTATCATTATTAATATTAGTGTAATTAAAACAAATATTTGTAACACCTAATTATTTTGATTACTATTATTATCATTATTACGAACACGATATAAAAGATGATTAAAAGCTATTAAACTAAATGATTAGGAAATAATGGGTAAGAGTATCATGATGAAATTAAAATATTATAAGATATTGATTTAGATAAAATTATCGTTCTTATTATTTTTATCATTACTATTATTATTAAAATTATCGTTAGTATTAAAACTATCATTTTAACAAAAATTATCATTTTAATAGAAATGTCATTGTTACTATAAAATATCATTATTATTATTATTTTAAATAGAATTATTATTTTAAAGATAATATTAAAAATTATCGTAAATATTAAAGTTATCATAATTAGAATTATCATTTTATCATAATCTCATCTCAGTAATTATAAATATTGATATTTTATAATAATAATAATTATTACAAAATAATACAACTTTTACTTACTATCATTATAGATATTATTTTATCAAATAAATATTTGATACAAACATATTTTACTACGTGTAATAACTTACTTTAATAATACCTATCATATTATCTTTATAATATTAAATGAACCCTATAAATTTTATTACTTAATATATATAAAAGTATATTTTATTATATAAATATAATATAAAATTTTATTTATTAATAAATAAATTATATTATTTACTCTAATAAATCTTTTAAAAATATTTAAAAATATAAAACGACGATATTTAAACTATATATTAATCATGTATAGATTTTTGGAAATTATTTTGAGTCAAATTTACTTTTGTTGACTTTTGCATATTAGTCTCGAGCATTAGGATTGTGGTACACTTTGACTTGACCTAATTTGTTAGACAAATATTGACCAACACATAAATATATATAATTAATTTAGGTTCGTGAATCCGAGGCCAACCTTGCACTTGTTCAATGACGTTATATGTATTTTTACTACGAAATACAGTATGGTGAGTTTCATTTGCCTTTTTACCCTTTATATTTTTGGGACTGAGAATACATGCGCTTTTATAAATGTTTGACGAAATAGACACAAGTAATTGAAACTACATTATATGGTTGAATTATTGAAATCGAATATGCCCCTTTTTATTAAAGTCTGGTAATCTAAGAATTAGGGAACAGACACCCTAATTGACGCGAATCCTAAAGATAGATCTATTGGGCCTAACAAACCCCATCCAAAGTACCGGATGCTTTAGTACTTCGAAATTTATATCATGTCCGAAGGAGGATCCCGGAATGATAGGGGATATTCTTATATGTATCTAGTTAATGTAGGTTACCAGGTGTTCACCATATGAATGATTATTTTTTGTCTCTATGCATGGGACGTATATTTATGAGAACTGGAAATGAAATTCTTGTGGTCTATTAAAATGATGGAAATAAATGATTATGATAAACTAATGAACTCACCAACCTTTTGGTTGACACTTTAAAGCATGTTTATTCTCAGGTGTTAAAGAAATCTTTCACTGTGCATTTGCTCATTTTAAAGATATTACTTGGAGTCTTTCATAGCATATTTTGAAGAACGTTGCATTCGAGTCATTGAGTTCATCAAAGATTATTATTAAATCAATTTATAGTTGGATAGTGGATATTATGAAATGGTATGCATGCCTGTCAATTTTTGATGTAAAGAAAGATTGTCTTTTAAAAACGAATGCAATGTTTGTAAAATGTATCATATAGAGGTCAAATACCTCGCAATGTAATCAACTATTGTGAATCGTTTATAATGTATATGAACGGGTCCTTTCATGGAACACCATCTGAAGATTCTGGTTCGAAGTCGCTGAATGTGATAACAAGTTCTAAGCTAGACATCTATCACATAACAACTAGCATGTTAGTATCACATAATATTTACATATTAATTTTTTTAACCAACAGGGATAAGCAATAGTTTTCTAAATCAAACACGGTCAAAGTCCAGACTCACTAATGCATCCTAACAAACTCGATAAGACACACTAATGCAAATTTTCTGGTTCTCTAAGACCAACGCTCTGATACCACATGTCAAAACCCGACCTTTACCATAAGGACGAATACAATAACATATGATTTCATCGCGAGGTATTGACCTCTATATGCGACATTTTTCAAAAACTGCATTCGTTTTTACAATACAAACCATAGCTTTTATTACAAATACAAGGTTTAAACAACTTAATAATGATTATCGTTTAGCGATAATCTTAGACGTACAAACTTTACATGTGATAATAACAATACGACTTCCAACATATTTTACATTACAAATCCTCCGATATGCAGTTTTATTTTTGACACAAATATGCATACTCAAGATCTTGCTTAAATTCAACATGTTGCAGCGGAAGCTTTTAGTTATCACCTGAGAATAAACATGCTTAAAACGTCAACATAAAGTTGGTGAGATATAGGTTTAATGCCGGCATCGTTATAAATATAGACCACAAGATTTCATATATAAACGTTTTAATAAAAATATTCTAAGTTGTTGAGCACTTGATAACCATACTTAACATTTAATCAACGTCGCATATTCCCTTTATTATGAAATCTTACTACACCGTACCAAGTGTAGTCACCGAAACGAAGTACTGTGCAACCGTTGAATACTGGTCGTCCAGTCCGGTTGGGGTTGTCAGGCCCGATAGATCTATCAACAGGATTCGCATTTACAATACCTCATGTAAATAATAGTTACCAAGTTACAGGGAAGTATGCCAGTGGTACAACTCAACGTAGAATATATATTTTTAATCACTTGTGTCCATAACGTAAATCATAAAATGCATGTATTCTCATCCCAAAATATTTAGAGTTTAAAAGTGGGACTATATACTCACTTTTGCCTTGAAGGTATTTATCACGACTTGTTCTCCGATAGATATCACGAACCTAACCATATATATAATATATCAACATATTTTCTTTTTAAGTAATCGTTACATATATATATATATATATATATATATATATATATATATATATATATATATATATATATATATATATATATATATATATATATATATATATACTTTTAATACTTTTAATACTTTTAATATTTTCTTAGTCCGTAGCTAGCAGTCCGATGTTAGTGGTCCACAATTAGTTGCTTAATAAAATAAATAAAGACCCCATCGTATTTGTATTGATCAGAATTAATCTTGACCCATGGTACCATGTTGTCAAATGACGTGTTGCGTACATAAAGTACCGTGTTGTCAAATGACGTGTTGCGTACAATCATGAGGTCTTATGATTAATCTTCTCGTGTTGTTTACGGGTGGTCCTGAAATATATAAAATCAAATCATAAGTAAATATATATGAAATATCATATTAATTAGAAATATATGATTAATTTAATTTTTTTCCAAATATTTTCGTAGCTAAACTAGCTTCGCATACCCGATCTTGTTTTAGTCGTAGTTTCTTCATTACAACTCCGTTTTTGTTGTTTCAACTTGCCACTTCCTTGGATCGAGTCAAATTTTAAGAATATGAACTGAAAATACCTTAGGTTGTATTCGAAATCACAGGTTATAGGTCAAACTTTGGTGAAACTTATGAAAGTGATCATTTTCCATCATAAAAACAACATTTAATGATCATTTTTCTAAAAATACTTACACTTTGAGTTAAATCATGAAATTTTTATGTGTTAACATATTCATAAGAAATATCATTTTTCCAGAATATGAACTTCCAATTCAAAGCTTAAGATGGTTTTTAATTATCCAACCCAAAACAGCCCCCGGTTGCACTCCGACGACGTAGATTCAGTTTTTAAGGTGTTCTTTGTAAAACCAAGTTATATCTTGTTAAGTTAGCATATCATTATGATATATTTCAGGTCTTGAAGTGTTTTAAAAGTCAAGTTATAAGGATCTATTTAGTTTGCGAACAAGTTTGAAATCATTCAAACTATGTTCTTGTTGTTAAAATTTTATACCACAATATAAGATAGCTATATGAATATGAATTGAATACGATTATGAATAAGGTTACTACCTCAAGTTACTTGGACAAAGTTACTGTAAGAGATGAGAAAAATCCTAGAATTAAAAGAGTGGTGGAGTTGGATTGAAAGGTTGGAAGTAAACTTGTTTACTTGGAAGGATTTTTGAAGTGTTCTTGAATGGATTTTCTTATGATGATTAAGGGTTGTTTTTGAAGCTAGATCTTCATGGTTATTTGCTGAGATTGTGAAGAACACTTAAGGTTCCTAAGAGTGTGTTTTTGGTTAGAGAAAATGTGTAGTAAAAATGAAAATGGAATGGAGTATAAATGGTGGTGAAAAGATGTATAAATTTGTAATATTGTGCAAAAGTCTTGTAATATGCCAAATTGATTAATCATGCATGCTAAGATCCAAAATTGGCTGACTCATGGCTGCTAATAAAGTGATTGTGATGTGTATATATCAATAGTAAATACGTATAAAAGCTGGGTATGATACGGGTACATATACCCTAGATATACGTATAAAAATCTTGAGAAAACGGAATGAGGATTCAAATATAGCTATCGTTTGTAAATATACTTATATTGTTTTATGTATATAAATCCTTTAAAAGTGATAAAATACATATCTATACGATACATGTATAAGCATTATAAGTTTTAAGTATTTAAGTCGAAGAACGTCACATATAGTTATCGTTTTGAAAACTTAAGTTAGTAGTCTCAAAATATACTTATAACTCATTGTTATTAGTACACAATGAGAAGTTAAAACATTCTTAGATCATGTTAAATATATAAAAATACATATATATACACAAACGTATAATTATCGGATGTTATATAGTTCGTGATATGATCGGTCAAATTGGACGGTCAAACGTTGTGTAAAACTCCTTTCAAAAACATAAGTCTCAACAATTTAGATTGCTTATCATGTTGGTAAGGTTTAATTTATGTAAATATTAATCTTATAAGTGTAAAACGATCGGAAAAATCCGGGTCGTTACAGTTGATCTTCCAAAAGGAAGAAAAGCCATAGGGAGTAAGTGGATTCTCAAAATAAAGCATAAAGCTGATGGTAGTATTGAAAGATACAAAGCTCGACTTGTGGCAAAAGGCTACAATCAACAGGAAGGGATTGACTATGAGGAAACGTTTTCACCTGTTGTAAGTCTCACATCAATTCGTTTGATTCTAGCAATAGTGGCAAATATGAACCTTGAATTACATCAAATGGATGTAAAGACTGCTTTTCTCAATGGAAATTTAGATGAAGAAATCTATATGGAACAGCCGACTAGTTTCATTAAAGAAGGCCACAAACATAAGGTTTGTAGATTGCTTAAATCAGTATATGGCCTCAAGCAGTCATCAAGACAATGGTATATACATTTTCACAATGTGATCACGTCACATGGCTTCAATGGGGTCAATGAAGATAATTGTGTTTATACCAAAAGGTCTAAAGGAAAACTAATCATATTGTCATTATATGTTGATGATGTATTGATTGCTGGAAATGACAAAGAGTATGTTTTTGAGGTTAAAAGATGGTTATCATCTAACTTTGAAATGAAGGATATGGGTGAAGCTGAATATATCCTTGGAGTTAAGATTTCAAGGGATCGCTCAAGGAAGTTGCTGGCTCTTTCTCAAGAGACTTATATCAACAAAATTATTGAACATTTTAACATGCATAAATGTAAACCCATACACACTCCTATGGCGATTGGTGATACGTTGAGCATTAGAGAGTGTCCGCAAACTCCACAAGAGAAACAAAAAATGAAAAATGTTCTTTATGCTAGTGCGGTTGGAAGTCTCATGTATGCTATGATGTGTACGAGACCGGATATCTGCTTTGCTGTTGGCATGGTAAGACGATACCAATCCAATCTAGGTTTAACCCATTGGAAAGCTGTAAAAAGGATACTAAGCTATCTTAAGGGTATTAGTCATTACTCTTTGTGCTACGAAGGAAATGATCTGCAAATGAGAGGCTATACTGATGTTGATTGGGGAAGAGATATGGAAGAAAGAAAATCCACCTCTGGCTTTGTTTTTCTGTTAAACAAAGGTGCTATATCTTGGAGTAGCAAGAAACAATCATGTATAGCATTGTCTACAATGGAAGCTGAATTTGTGGCATTTTCAGCTGCTGCACAAGAAGCTGTGTGGCTTAGTCGATTTTTGAGTAGTTTGGGGGTTGTTGGCAATACCATTGATCGAGCATTGATATACTCTGATAATGAGGCTGCCATTGCATATTCAAAAGACCCCAAGTTTCATTGTAAAACAAAGCACATTGACATAAAGTACAATTATGTGAAGGACAAGATTGCAAGAAAGGAAGTAAGTATGGAGTACATATCTACGCATGATATGGTAGCAGATCCTCTGACAAAACCCATACCTAGAGATGCATTTGTTAAGCATGTTAGGTATCAAGGATTGCGTAGATTGTGATGAATGTACTATTTTAATAAATGTACTTACAATGTTTTTTTTTATATCTAATGCAATAAGTTTTCTTTTAAATCCTTGTTTTATTGTTCGCTCTTTGTGTTGCGAATCGAGAAAAGTATGTCGGACAGATACAAGATTAGCCCACTCACATGGGTAATCAATTCCATTTCATGTGGCAAATGAAAAAGTGGTGTATATTGAGCACATTGTTTTAGTGACAATTGAGAGCTCAAGATTGAGATAATTAGACGCCACATTCGTAAGTGTATAAATATTATGTGAATATTCAAAATTCACCCTATCTGTCATGAGTATCCAGATTTGAGTTCTTAAGAGTTTTATGAGTAGATGAGTGAACTCGAGTTTTTGAACATTGAGTATGTTTGAACTATCATCTGTGCAACATTGATTTATAGACATACCTCCATTGTGAAGGAGAAATGTTGCAGCATGTGATTCATACCACATGTGATCAAGACGACCAAAAAGGGAAATAGAAGAAACGATTTCTACTTCTATGTTATGTGAGTCCCTTGAGGTATTAGTAACCTCAATTTAATGTCCTTATGACTTTTTCTTGTCTCTTGAAGCTTAATTTAATGTTTGCTATCTTAAGGCGTTATTTAAGGGTTATGAGTGATTCAACTTGGCTGTACGTTCTTAGAAAAGCAAGTTAAGCTAAGGCCAATGGATTCTAAGAGAAGGGAAGATCATGCGAAGTTCACATTAACTTGTATTCACCGGTCGACCAATTATCTTTTGTCTTAGTGACAAGTCTTATTGATAAATGATAATTGTGAATACAAAAGGGTTTTATGAGTAAAACTGAGATCATGCGAGTTACTAATGTGATTAATGATCTAGGACATTGCATACTAAATCTACTGTTTCCAAGATTATTGAGATGCTATATATTCCTAACAGATATATAGCAATTGAGCTCTCAAAGTATGCCAGTCGCACAGCCTAGTTCCCAGTATGAATGGTTTGCATATTATACAATAGTTTCTCGAAATATATATTGAGTATATATATCGAATTCGTTTGTGTGCGAGTGGGAGATGTTGGAAATTATTTGTGGTACACCCACAAACTCATTGTGTTTGACCCACCATTATTGAGTTGTAAACTTATTTACTTTGGTAGTACACTAATGGTAATAAGTACCATTTAGTACACTTACAAAGGTAATAAATACAATGTACTTTTGGTAGTACATGGTAATAAGTACACTCTTGTATCTATAAATAGGAAGTTAAACTCTTCTTGTAAGACACACAAAAACACAAGAAACACACAACAAATCATTGAGAAAATCATACACTAGTAAGTAGTAAAATTGTGAGTATAGTTGTTCAAGTGGAACATTGTAAACCGTAGAAGGAACTAAGTCCGTGAAAATAGAAAGCCTTCCTATTGGTGATCGCTTTCCCGACCGGTGATCTAAACGTCGATCCTACTCGTTTCTGCTTCTCGTATTCGGTATGTCTCGAATTTATATTTATACAACAGAATGGTTGTTCCTACGGTCAATTGGAAAAACTATAAATTACTATGTTTTTATGTTCTTATTCTAAGAACCGACAAATTCATGTATTAGTTGTGATATATGTTTTTAAGAAACCGTTAAACGGGTCTTTTGAATGGATTAATTTCCAGGGAAGAGATGCAACCACAATTGGTAACCATTGGAACAAAAGGTCAAACGTTGTGATATATGTTGGTTAAATGAATTAAATAAGTGGTAGGTTAGCCGCGCGGTGTCACGGCGCGCTAACAAAAAATAAAAGGTCTGAAAAAAAAATCCATTGCAAAGATTAGAACTTGTATCATTTAGGAAAGGATTGCAAGACAGTAACCACCTAAGCATACATCCATTAGTTGTATTGAAAGAAAACCGTTTGTATTTATTTACTCAAAAAAAAGTGTTAAGAAAAATAATGTTGGAAGGATTCGAACTCGCGACATATAGATAAGCAGTGAAGCCTGACCACCCAACCATACATTTATTTCTTAAAATGGTTGAAAACCATCTATAGTTTCTATCACGATCCGTAAAATTTCGACTTATTTTGAACCAAATTCTATTAATGATTTCATATTTTTGACACGATAAGCAAAGTCTGTAATGTTGAGTCTCAAAATTTTTGAACTGTTTTCATAAATGCATTTGACATTCGACTGTTCTCGACGATTCACGAACAATTACTTGTAAATAGATATATATATACAATCGGGAAGTAACCAATCGGGGGAAGCGGGGGGAAGCAAAATTTTTATTTTTTCGTTTTTTTTGGAATTTTTTTTCCGACATCAAGATCACATGAAAATATGAACATTTAGAAAAGACACTTCATGATGAATGTTATTATTTAGGCGGAAAAACGATCGACAAAAATAACATTCAAGATAATATTGTTCGTGAAGAATATGAACGTTTTATTCTTCTTCATGTTTTGTGAAGTAAAATTTAGCCCGATTTAGAGTTTGGGGTTTAGGGTTTAGGGTTTGGTGTTTTGGGTTTATTCCATAAACTCAAAACACCAAACCCTAAACCCTAAACTCTAAACCATTCGTGTTAAAAACTCAATCTAAATTCTAAATCTAAACCCTAAATCTAAACCCTAAACCCTAAATTTCTAAACCCTAATATCTAAACCCTATAAACCCTAATATCTAAACCCAATAAACCCTAATATCTAAACCCTAAAAGCTAAAACCTCAAAATACGCTCAAAAAACACGATAATGTTATATATTACTTCTTCGAGCGTTTTCCCGCCAAAATAAAAACATTTATCACAAAGTGTCTTTATTAAATGTTCATATTTTCATCCCATCTATAATGTTCGTGAACAACGATTTTTCAAAAAAAAAAAAAAGTTTTGCTTCCCCCCGTTTCCCCCCGATTGGTTACTTCCCTCTTGATCCTACCACTATATATATATATATATATATATATATATATATATATATATATATATATATATATATATATATATATATATATATATATATATATATATATATATATATAATAATAATTTGAAAGATAAATTGAAATATTATATGATGTAATGGTTGGAATTAATATTGTAAAATAAAATGATATATAATAATTATCATTTAAAAT